>NC_050514.1:29757091-29802591 GCF_002922805.2 Oryzias melastigma | reverse complement strand
TGGGTTCATTGAGAACATGGTTGTTGTTCAATAATAAAATGAATCCTTAAAAATACGACTTGCCTAATAATTCTGCACTCCCTGTATAAAGAAAATTCAAACTGTTTTAATTTGAAAAATATCTTATTTGTGACGTAGAAAATAAGTTAGGTGGACCACAAGCACCCAGGGGGCGGGGTTGACCACTGGTCCCGCCCACAACTCAGAGGCAAATTTCAAAAGAACTCCTGCTGCTCTGCAGAAACTATGTCCTAGAAAACAATATTTTGGCTAAAAATGTATTATAATCATAATTAAAAGAACACTGTAAACTATTTTAAAAATAATTCAAAAGTTGATTGGAGTGGGACTTTATAAAGAAAAAAAAATAATGTCCACGTGTGGATGGATTGGAACTAGCATTTTTTTTAAATTAGCAACGTTTTGCTCTTATTCTTTTTAACACTGGAGCTCCTCTGTTTATGACTTACTGTAACTTTTCAACCGTTAACACGATCAGCGTCATTCCAGTAGATTTTAAAGGCGCTTTTCCCCTTTAAAATCTACTGGAATGACGCTGATCGTGTTAATGGTTGAAAAGTTAAAGTATGTTAAAGTCCCCACATGACAATTATTTAAATAAAAAAATATCACCAGTAGTGTTTTAATTATGGTTATGATGTTTTTAACCAAAATCCCACAACCTAAATGTCTTAAAAGGCATTTTTCATGTTGATCTGAAGCCTCTGTTTCCCAGAGCTCCTCTGGGTGGGCGTGGCTTATGGAGCTGAGCTGAGCAGCCCCGCCCTTGACACTTCCTTAGCTCTGTCTCACTAGTGTAAATCTTCACCACTGCTACATAAAAATATCACGCAATATCTAGCCATATGGTTTTGGAACTTTTTTAAATCTCCAACTTTTTGCTCTTATTTTGAAATCTGCAGTGAGGACACATTTAGAGCAAAGCTTTGCTGCAACAGAAACAGAAGGTTAATGATAATGAAAGGTTCAGTAAAAGCTCATTCAGGCTTTTTGTGTTTCTAGCTAAAGTTCTGATTGCGTAAAGCAGCTTTTTTCTTCTTTCTTTAGAAATTGTCAGAGAAAAATCAAGTTTCCAAAGAATGTGTGGTAATTTAGAAGAGAAAGTACGCCATAAACTGTGAGGCTGAAGGGGCTGTAGGGTTTGCTTACAAGCAGATGGTGTGCCAAGTTGTTTACATAAAAGAAAAAAAAAAGATCTCTGCACCAAGACAAATCTGAAATCTTCTCATGAAGTTCCATCAACTCAGCCTGCCAACACATGGGTGCACGTTCAGCAGACGAGGCTCTGCTCGGAAATGTTGCTGACTGACAGATTCCTTTGCAACCAGAGCCTGGAGTGGTTCTGCTTCTTCCTGGGCTGTGGTCTGGGTCAGTGGCTTGTTCTGAATACCAGATGTTGGACTTGCCGCTGGAGGAACGCGGTGCGTGTAGGGCACCGGGGTCACCAGCAGAGGGAGACGTAACGTCAAAATACTTCCTTTAATTTCTCAACGCAGCTATGGAGGACTTCTGAAGCGGTTTGAACAGAGAACGGCCGGATTTAAAGCAAAGAAAAGTTTGTTTACTTACTTTAAGATGCAAACTCTTCTGAAGGAAACTTCAAAAAGACTTTCAAAATCCAGACCAGAAATGTGCCAAGAGCTTCTGCTCTGAGCGGGAACTCCTTTATCATTTATCATGTGACCACATGTCGGCAGCAGTTTGAAAGAATAAGCTTATAGATTCTGCTCCTTACATGATCAGAAGATTCAGCATTTAGCCTGCTTTAGGAAAGCTTTTGTTTTGTCCTGTTTGATGTTTTTATTAATGATGGTAATCATCTGTAATAATAGACTGCAGGTGGGATTCAGCCTGTGGCTGTTCAGGACCATGGAGGAAAGAGCAGATTCAGACACACTATCATTTTTATGTACATTTTAACCTCTTTGATCATTAAATAAATATTTTCAAAATACTAAAGGGGTTTACAAAAAAATAAAAATAAAAAAACGTCCAAGATGCTTAAAAAGTGCTTGAAAGAACAACGTTTAGTGATTAGAATGAAATAAAAAAGTATATTTTTTTATTATTTATTGATGATAATGTGACTGGTAATGGCTTCATAATTAAATGCCATTATGGAACTGTTGGAACAGTGGTGTAATGGTTAGTTGCTGGGATAGGCTCCAGCAACCCCATGACCCCAAAAGAGATTCAGAAGATGGATGCATGAATGAAACTGTTATATAGGCATTTAAATTTAAATAATATTTTTATTGATTTATTGATGGATTTATTGATCTTTCAATTGAATATTTTGTCTGAATTCTCATTTTATCCAAGTGACTACTAAATCAGAGGACGAGAACAAGCTCTTATGACTTTGTATTTGAGCTTTTTGAGGAAAAAAAAGTGTCACAGAGCCTCTACGTTGTATTGATTACTAAAGGGTTTGATTTTTTGTGGTTTTTGTGATTCACAACTTTGTAGGTACGTAAAACTAAGGCTTAAGTTAATTGTGTATGTTCTGATAGATGCTGCTGGGGACCAATTCTAATCTTTTCAGGATTTAATTATAATCTGAAAGTAAGACATTTTTGGGAAAACGTGGGCTTTTTGTGAGGTTGGCTGGTTTTCATTTAAATATAGGATAAAAGCTTTTATTCTTTAAGGTGTTTGTGAAAAAAATCAAAAAGCAAGTTATGAATAAAGTTTGGTTTTATGTATGCCATTAAAGCCAAAAATAACATCTAGAGACCCTTCATGTGGTTTAGGTGATGACAACTTATTTTTTTTTTTCAATTGCTAGCTGCTATTATTAACATTATGTAAAATGTGTCACAGAGCATTTTTTAAAGGTCATACTACGCTATATTTAAAATGCAAGCAAAACTAAAAGAAACTGGTTTTGTGTAACAAGTCCTTTTGCTGTATGAACTCTGTGGTTGGTGGAAATGCTGTAATAACTAAGATGAACCCTTTTAACTAAAATATATATATATTTTTAATTTTCATCCTCCTCCTAGTTCAGGGATCTGCAACTATTTGGTCCATTTTCTTGATCAATAAATTCACGCGCATTTATAAACATTTACAAAAATCTAATTAAAAATGTAATTATATAATATTAAATAAAATATTAATTATAAGTGTCATACTTACTTTTTATATACAGCTTTTTGACAGCTGTACAAACAAGTTCCTTTCAAAATAAAACACACTCTGTGTCAGATAAGATCCTCCTGCTGCAGCAGATTTGCTTGAATTAAAAGTCAAATGTAAAGTTTCTATCTTCATGACTTTAATATACATTGATGCTTTTTTACCTTTTACTATTGAACAAAAGACAACAATTGTGTTGAAAATCGAATCTATTCAAGTAAATGCAATTATTTACTTTAAGAACTTTGTCTCTGAACAGTAACTCAACAGTTGTGCAGAAGAAGATAATCGGTCCTTTAAATCTATTCTAATAATGAATGGATCAGCCTGTAAATGAAAGCTTTTACCATCTTGTTTAAATTTATGAGTAGAGGGGGAAAAAACATTTTTATTTATTTATATAAGATTACCTCAGTTTAAAGACCAACTATGATTACATTTTTTGTGTTATTAACATGTTCTTGTGCCATTTTCTGATGATAGAAGAAATACAAAACGAAAATTAGGCTTAAAATGTTATTTTTTGACTATATCTTTATTCAAATAGTGATGATCAGAATCAGACAGAAAGATGATGGATGATGGGAAATGAGGGAAGAGGCACACTTTTGGTGAACTCCTGCACTCTGCAGAAACTATGTCTTAGAAAACTACATAGATTTGTACATTTTGGCTAACAAAACTTCATAATTATAGTTAAAAGACCACTGGAAACACTTTTAAAATCGATCAAAAGATAATCGGAGAGGGATTTTAAATTCTAAACATAAATGATAAAGCTTGATGATCTACTAATTATTCAAAACATTAGCATTTTTCTTTAAAGCTAAAGAGCCGTAATAGAGGGATAAGTAGTAGGATTGGGTTGATATAATCAATGAATCGATCTAAGTTTAATAGATCAAAAATTGATCCATAAAGGTAGAGATCAGTCTAGCGCATAGAGCTAAAGTCCGCTAGTTTGATGCTAATGTTTAATGGGAATTTCCCATTGGACGCTTAATGCTAACGCTCAGTTGACCTAAACATACATTGCTAACTAAATGAACATCTTTATAAACTCACAGGCATGAATTTTCCAAACTCTTGAATAAAAATATTTTTTTAAATAACCATTTGTAGTCTAAAACACATTTTATTTTGCTTCTTCTTCTGGAAAAAAGGTGTAATGCTATATTGCAATCGCCACCTAGTGGCCAAACTAAAATGCCTTAATGCTTAATTTTGTCAGGTTGAAGTTTACTGGTCATTAGGAATTTTATAACTGAAAGTAAACAGAAGTTTTGCTGATTAAATCACTGAACTGAATAATTGTCCTGTCATACGTGGAACAGTAGAGGACTTCTGAAGACTAGTTCACACGATGACAGAGAGACATTCAATAGCTCATTGAGAGAGAGGGAGAGCGCGAAGGCATGAGTCAGACAGAAAAGTTGAGACGACAAGAAGAAGAAGAAGGAGGGAGGGAAGAAAAGAAGGGTGGGAGCAGAGCTGGAGTCTGGTTGAGGGCTGCTCCTGTGGCCAGATGTGAGGCTCAGCAGACTCCTTCAGCTCCTCCTCAGCAGGGTTCTGCCTGGATCTTTACCTTCTCTGTGGAGACGCTTTGGATTTATACATACAGGTGAAATGTACGAGCGACATAAGAGGAGGTACAGCCTCTGTGCCAAAGAGGAGAGGGCTGTAGATGTGGTTTTGATCAAGGTAGGCTACTTTTTCTGCACTTTGGAAGTAACGAAGCAAAGTTGTTTGGTGTGATAATACAGCCAGCGCCACAGTAATAACAGTTATTGAGCAGAGGCTGGGAAAACAGACTCCAGACAGATAAAATATAATGTCAGAAGCAATAAAAGAAAGATTAGAAATACGAGAGCGGGACTTCGTCCATAAACGTAGGACGTCAAAGATCATTATGGCATTATTTCATGAAATTAAGACCATTAAATGGAGGGTCGTAAAGCGATTTAGCAGCTTAAGTTTCTCACACTTATCCATAAAAGCTCTTCAAGGAAAGGGCTTTTTTTAAATGCTAATTTTTCAGGAGGGTCACAAATTTGCTGAAGCGTCCGAGTCGCTCCTCAGGTTTGTTTCTCCCCGGGGGGATGATTGCATGGTTGTTGATAGCGGCCCTCCAGACACAGAGTGCTGATTAGTTCGGGGTGGAGTGTGGTTTTCTGAATGTACAAGGCTGCATGGGTATGCGCTCTGTCACGCCGCCACACATGCCTGCCATCTGCCCATCTCTGTGGAGCGGCTGTATATCAAAGTTAATGAGGCTCGCACTGCTAAAGGTCTTCCTGGGGTTATTTGGTCAGCATGTTTGGAGACTCTACAAGTGAATCTGAATGCTCTGCATACGTCTGATCCCAATGCCGGCTTTTTAACCTCAGAGACTTTCTGGAAAGATTTTTTCTGAAAACCATTTGAAGTCTGCGCTCTTCAGATTCTCCCTAAATGGGATCTTTGTAGCGCCCAAAGTGGCGCTATTTAAAGCTCAAATGCCACTTTCCCCTTTTCTGCTCATATAGAGCCCTTTATAATATTTTTCCGCTGAGTTTTGCCTGACTGCCGTGCAGCTGCTGCTCCCATTCACTGCTGATTGAAAAGTCCAGCACCACTCAGGATTAATAATAGCTCAATTTCACTCCGTAAAGACAGTAATTAAAGTCGGGCTGCTAGTTGGATGACATGTTACTGACAATCAAGCCAGACTCAAACAGCAATCAGTTCTGACTTGGCATCTGCTTTTTTTCATTCATAAGTGGGTCAACAGAACCAGTTTACCATTTGTTTATGTCAAAACACTGGCCCAAACTGGAATGTTTCAGCAGCTGTGGCCAGATTTACTGACTCAACTCAAACTTTAGTAGTCCCTGATCTCACTGTTGAATATGACAATCACGTCAGCTGTTTACAGTGATGTAGAAATGGTGTTACATTTCATTTAATCAGACTCTAAAGTTTTTGCCTTGTTTTTTTTTTTTAACAAAACAAATCCTTGGAACATTGTATATAGTCGAGGGGAGCTTCGCTTTTATTTTTATTTACTTACATATGTTTGCCAACATGCTGAAAGCTAATTAATATGTGAATTCACACTACAGAATTTTCACATAAAATATAATAAATAAAAATAACAACACAGTATATATAGTAAAATAAAGCAGAGAAATTATTTAAAATTTTCACATCCTTTTGATATATGTTAGAACACAAAATTTTAAAGTGCAGGAGTCAGCAGTAAAAAAAAGTCACAGTGAGAACACGGAGAGATAAAAACATTAGCCAAATTACAAATTTGACAAAATGTGCCAAATTTAAGGCAGAATCCAAATAACTCTCCTACCACCATGGCTTCTCCCTACCCCCACATTTAGCCCTCCAAATGGAGGGAAAATAGTGTCTTCCCACAAGATGGGATCATCAATTGTCTCCCATTAGATACGTTAGTGCGGAACTGCTAGCGCTCAGAAATAAATAACAATACTTGTTTATTAATTTTAAAAAGGTTGTGCTAAAATAAAAAGCCATTACTTACATTTAAATGTAAACTTCTGTGCTTCAGAGCACACCCATGAGAGGAAAAGTACTACTCCTCCGCGGCACAGTGCGGCGCGGAACCCCTTTGTGACTGAGGGCTCTGTATCTCTCCGCTTAGAGGGTTGACCCTTTAATAAACAACTACATATGCCCCTACAAATGGAGAGTTATGGGAAGGATTCGGATTCTGCTTTACCGGTAAAACATGAGCAAAAGGAACATGGAATAAAACAGATAGCAACAGATTTTTTAATACATGTGTCATTGTTTTGACCTTGTCTTTGTTTTGTTTTTAAAAATGTGCTTATATACATACACATATATATTATAATATCTATATATGTGTATATACCTATATACTATATATATATATATATATATATATATATATATATATGTATGTATATATATAATATGTGTGTGTTTTTATATATACTGTATATATATAAACAGTTTGTCAATTTTTTTGAATAGTACAGTAAAATAATGAACAAAATTTACTATCTGGAAATTAGTTTTTTTATATATATATATATATATATATATATATATATATATATATATATATATATATATATATATATATATATATATATATGTTGTTCTAATATACAGTGAATATTGTTTGTAAAGAATGTAGTTGAGGTTGTAATAGCAAGACACATATTATGTATGCTAAAAACAGAAAACCTAACAGTTTTTTAGGTAAATTATTAAAGCAAATTGTAAAATAGTAAAAAAAAATGTTCAAAAAGCCTCAACAAACCAAAAAAAGTATATCTATAGTGAAGCAAAGAGAGGGGGAATACCTGTGTTCCAGCCTTCTGTCACTTCCTACAGTGGTTCAAAGGTCAGTTCCGCTTTACTCCAGAGAAATGATAAGGATGAGCGTGAGAGGAGGAGAGGCAGAGGAGAAAATGAGAGAGAGGCAGTGGTGTGGGAAAAGGCAGAGCCGGCCTAACGGTTTCCTTAGGCCCCAGATGGAAACCGGCATCGGGCCAAATGACTTCATTCCAACCAGCGTTTCACATCCCAGCATCTCTCCTGGCCTGGAGTCACAAAACACTTCATCACCGCACTCGGAGTGAAAAAGCTGAGACTATTTTAGTCAACATCACCATGTAAATGTGTGCAAACCGTCCTGCTCTTATCTGGGGGAAGGACTTAAACCAAAGTCAGCCGTTCTTTCTGTAGTGTATACATAACCTAATTAAAACATGATTGTAGGCCACACTGATGCTTCAAACTGCCTAAACAAAAGAGATGTCCCACAATCTAGTTATTGACTAAAGTCTCATGAGCTCAAAAATTGCGTCTTCTTCTAGCTGTTGTTTAATGAGATTTCTCCACATCAGCTGACGGGTAAAATTTAACCACTGTGCTCTGCGCCAACTACAAATCAGGAAGGAAGAAATTATCTGTCCGTTCAGACGTCCAGCGTAGTCTGGGTCATCTGATGAGGACCAACACTCATCACCAATTCATTGATTGGGCCAACCTGCAGTGGGTTTCTGCCGTTTTTCCAGAAACCACCAATCTGGATGGAATTACTGCTGGCATTGATGTACTAAAGAGACTGAATGCAAACCACAGAACTTGACATCCTCCATGACTTTATTTTCATTGTCCTGGTGGAGTTAATGCTCCTTTAAAATCTGGATTTGTTAAAGACCCATTTCTTGAGTTATTTTCAAAGTGTTCAAAGTCATCTTTTAATGCAGATGATGGACTTTAAAAATCAGTGTTGTTTTCTAGGAGATAGCTACTGCAGAGTGGCAGTAGTTCATTAGAATTTTACCTCTAAGTTACATATACACACACATATATATATATATATATATACTTTTCTAGTTGATTTATTTAGCTCACTCTGTTTCAAAGTTCAGGAACTCATCTTCTCCTTTGAGCAAATGTTCTCTGCAGGATTCTTAATCTAATGTTTTCATGAGCAGTTGCTGCGTGTGTTTGCCAGCCTTCAAAGTCTCAACCCATTTTCTCATAGTTCATCTCTCTCTCTTTTTCTCTAATCATGTTGTTTTGAGCGGTTTGGCCCTCTTACAGCAGAGGAGCATTTCCAGGGTTCTCTCAAAGCGACTTCATCTGCAGGCCTGTAGTCTCAGGCATAGAAACGTGTGCAGTTTTCATGCCTGGCTGGAAACAGTCATTCTGTCAGCCGTAGCACCCTTCAAGCTGCAGAGCCTCGATGGCTGCATGCCTGTTCAAAGACGAGGCAGCAGTCCAAGGCCCGCATGCCCCACTCCAGCACACACACTTGCATACACACACACTAGAGCGCCTTTTATTTTTAAACCAGATGTGTTTTTGCTAGGTACAGTTTAAAGTCCCCCGACACTACAAATATGCACCAGGCTGCGCCGAATCTGTGCTGCCAGCTTTCAGAAGCGGCGAGTGCGCTGCAGGCCTCTTCATTTTACACCTTTAGCCTTTTGCTTTGAACTCAACATACCAACCTTTTGAAAACATTTGTCCTGTTTGTTTCTTTATTTGCGGCATATGATATTATGCGGCTTCTTATATCTATTGTTCAATAACTTTTACTGCATTTGTGTCAGAATAAATGACTGTATGTGAGAACTGGACTTCAGCATGTAGTGAATAGTGAATTCAGTTACCATTTTTTGCAAAAGGACTTGACTGCAGTCATCAACGTCCAGAACAGGAAGTTCTCCCATATCTTTTGGGAAAAAAAAATACTTGCAACCCTAACAGTTATGTTTTTATTTCCATCTTACGCTTTAAAAACTGGTTTTCTACACATCTAAACACTTTTTTGTTGTTGTTTGGAGTAGGGTATAGTTGTATAATTCCAGCCTCTGGCCAATGATGTCAGGTGTGATCTTATCTATAGTCAGCTCCCGCTTTTTTTTTCGTGGTGTGTATGTCGCCATATTAGAACCAGACATTGTTAGTAAGCTGTGATTGGTCTAAGTAGGTCTAAGGTCTAAGTCATCATTTCTATGGCAACCAATCAGGGGTGAGCTTGTTGGAAATACACACTGGACGCCAGAGAATTGGTCTATCTCAGGCTTCAAATATTTATCATGAGATCAAATAATTTTAGCGAGGCATCGAATTTGCCAGTTTATAAGTTAAAAAACAACAAAAAAGATGACGATCAAACATGTTTTTAAAAAAGTAGCAGAACAAAAATATTTATTCTGAGAAATCTGATGACTGTTTATTTCTCTATTGAAGTCTATAGAATTTTGGCTTCTTGGAACCATCAGGTACTTCCTGTTTGGAATGCCAGGGGGAGTGGTCACTCAGTCCGGTTCTCATATACAGTCGATATACAATTTTAAACCTGGTTATTGGCTAGCTGGTAATTCCATTTTTGAGCACATGGGGGGAGGGATCATACAGTCAATAACTTCATACTACGCTATTTTCCATAGTTTTGACTACTGTACTCCAATTTTATTTATATTCTCGTAATCTTGATTTTTTTTTTAGCTGCTGCCAACATTAACTTCTATAAATGATTGTCATTTTCACCACGACTTCCCTTTTCTTGCTTCGACCTGCTTGGCTGTTTATACAGCAGCAAAGAGCTCGACCTGACGGTTACACGCACCATTAAAACTCATCAAACCACTTTGGCTCCGTTTTTTGGGCTTTAATTTCCAATTTATTCACAGTCCTTTGTTTCCCAGGTTCTGCTGTCACTCTTTTGCTCCGAGGTCGGCGAATGAAGCTTTTTGTAATTTGTAGCAATCACTGGCAGCTGCTTTACCCTTCAGCAGAGCGCGTGCACGCCTCCACGGCCCCCGTGTGTGTGTTTTGGTGCGTGCTGGCGCCCTCTGCGACCAGCTAATCTTTCCTCGTCAGCGTGTTTGTTCTCTCTCAGCGGGCCCTGTTTGATATCTGAACACAGCTGTGAGAAAAGAAGAAGTGTGTTGTGTGTCTGTTTGTGTGGAGGGGGGGTTGTTGTGTGCGTGCGAGACTTGATGAGGGAGAAAATGCAACACGAGTGTTTGTCCTGTGGGCTCATGCATGGCGCTCTGTTGGCTGGAACGCGGTGCCCAGACTGGAATCCAGTTGGTGTGCGAGGATTTGTTGGTGTTTTTGCAGGAACGTGAAAATATGGCGACAGTGAGTCACGGGCGCTCCCAGGCCTGGACAACAGAGTTTCTCTGTGTGTCTCTGTGTCAGCGCCGGGAGAGCACGGGGTTGGTTTCTTCAAAACCCCTCATGAGTTGACCTTGCCTCTGGTTTGGACTCTCTCATCCGGTTTCTTGATGCTGCATTTTATTAGGTTATGCCTTTCATAATTGGTTCTGTCCCACAAGCACAGGTCTGTTTGATCTGTTTTTCCTCTTTTTATTTGTGGCATTGCCTGTTTTTCTCCTTTTTTTCTTTTAGTCTATAACTTAAAAAAGATTATTTAGATGTACAGAATGTGAATATTCATAATGAAGGATGACCTTGAGTCTTGGCTGCTGAAATGTCAAACATTGCAGTCATATAATACAACAAAAAGTCATTTTAACAGTTTTTTTAGTGAATTATCCATTATTTTTTAATGTTGTATTTTTAAGCACAAACTGACATTTCCTTGATCTGATTTAAAAAATAAATAAACTCAAAGGAGTTAGTCATTTGGACTTCAGTGTTGCTGACATAAGTAAGACAGAATCCTTACAAGGTTTTTAAAACATTTTTTAATGCAATGGCTGCCTCCGGTGCTGCATTCTTTTACATGTGGGATTGTGGACTTAAATCAAAGGAGACCTCCAAACGATTTAGATTTTCCTGTTGAAAAGCTAATATTAGATGGCAAAAATTGGATAAGACTGAAAATATGGAACGTCAAGGAAAAATTGTTTAGACGTCCCTCCTAAGGTAACATAAATTCACAATTTTTTTAAACTGGTTTGGATAAACTTAAAGAAGCTGAATAAATTGGACCTAGAAAGTGTTCTGTAAATCTAAGCAGCAGAAAGTCTTTTACTCAGTGATTCTCCTATATCTATTCTTCATACAATCTAAAATAAATACCCCTGATTTCCTTCTACTTCATTATTTCCTATAATCTAAAAACATCTATTAAAAATAAAGAGACAAAACATGAATCTATGATATTTTTTGTGTTACAGTTTAGCTTGTAATGTAAAACTTGGAGGTGTTGGTACATTTTTTCTTTTTCTTTTGGGATAATTTAAGAGATTTAACATGTTACTGAACCCTAAAATCATCTACTTTAAAAACCCACTTAAAAAAATGTTTTTGTTGTTTTTAACATGTTCTTGAAGCATTTCTCTCAAGATGAAGAAATAAAAAGAAAATTAAGATTTAATCTGCGTTTTTTTTCAAATCGTGGTGAATTAGGAACATATGTAAAAGTATCTTAGGAAAACGCTTGTATTAGTAGTTGGTACACAAGCTCCCTACTCTGTTCTGTATCGATGTGTCCACTTGTAGACGACTAGATCCATGTACGTCTTTGTTTCCTCGTCTGAGCTGGAATCTGGTTTAAATTGTACAACTGGATAGCTCCAAACTTTCTCGTCATTTTTATTGCTCTATTAATGATGTGGGGGGGTATGCAAGCTAGCGTGAGAATGTAAACAAAGGGATGATGGGAAATGAAGCCAGGCTCACATCAAGTCGGAGGTGAATTTCTGAAGAACTCCTGCTGCACTGCTGAAACTATGTCCTAGAAAATGACATTTTTTTTTTATTTTAGCTAAAAACAGCATAATCATAATGAAAAGACCACTGGGAACACTTTGAAAATGGATCCAAAGATGGTTGGAATGGGTCTTTTATCAGTTTTTATAAAGTCAAAAGTAAAGACATGAACTGCACTTCCTTTTTTCCAAAGTAAAAGCATGTAGAACAAACTTTGCTGTTTTTGATCCATCTCTGAATTACTTTAGTCCCTGTGATGATCTCCAGGACTGGTGTTAGTTTCTGCACAACAGAAAACAACTTTGAACTTCTTATATCTCAACTAGTAACCTTCAAGTTCTGCTGAAAACAAGCTTTGAATTACAGATTAATAATTTGTTAGACTTTTTATAGTTGAAAGAGCAACGCGGCATCTTGCTGATCTGAGCCATCTTTTAATCTGAGCTCACTGAAGAATTAAGAAGGAAACAAACAGAAGAACGTCAGGAAAGAAGTACAAAGGAGGAGGGATCATGACTACTGCAAGGAAGGAGCTGTTTGCTCAGCATTTATCAGATTTACAGGCCTGCTTTTAAAACCTGTAATGCCTGTTTTTGTTTGTTTGTGCTCAAAAAGACGTCTTTTTACACAAACAAGCTGCTTTTACCATTTAGGTTTTATAAATACGGTCTGTTCAAAGTCGGAGAACGTTATCCGCAGGGCATTGATAAAGTTCAAGATAAATGAAGATCTTGTTTCAACACTGTCGGATATCTTCAGTTTCTTACCAAAGTGTTCAGGTTTAGCCTGTGAGGAGGAACTGCCTGTGGCTTAGTGACACACAGCTGTTGTATAGACACGCAGACCACAGACGAAGCTTAGCCACAATGTTGTGTATTCACAACTAACCACAGATCTCTGACAGGCGGTGTGTTTGACTTAGCGTCAGTGTGACTGCTGAGGGGCTCAGAGTAGACAAAAGTAAGGTCTTTCCAGGCACTTCCTCTGGGGGCCAGATCGAGCCCGGCTGCAGCGGCTAAATCCTGCCAATAGCCTTTAAGACCGGCGTCATGGAGGGTGTCTTATTGTCGCCTCCTATCCTGTGTACAGGCGCAGCACTTCCTAGCAGACACGCTGGTCGGCACCATCATTTCTTTGCGGTGGCAATCACATGTCGGTGAGACTGATTCAGTGTCTTCCTGTTTCTCGGCAGATCCACCGAGACAGAGAGGCGTCATTCCAGCAGCCGTGGACCACTCAACACTCAGGTAAGGACTCCACTGACCTCTAGCTTTGTGATTTGTGATTTTTGATAACATAAGTGTGTTTGTGCCGCATGCTGAATTGAGACGTTACTTCCTTGCTGGTCATTTCTGTCTCAGCGTTTCTTTAAGAGCTTCTTGGGCCTGAAAGCCATTTAGCTCTAATGACAGTGGACTGATGTTTGGCCTTGTGGATTCTCAGTCCGTTTTCTTTGGCACAAACAAAAGTCACTTACATTGTTTATGCTCCAGCACTCCAGCAGCGGTTTTTAGTTGTTGGATCTTGGCCTGTGAATCAGCTGTCAAGCTTCTGGAGGAAACAGTTTGTCAAACGGCTCATTTTTGGGCCTTTTTGACGTCAAAGATTGTCGAAAATTCAGTTGTATACAGAATTGATGGTGAAAATTGGTGTGTGGTTCACATTTATCCTAAAATGTTGTTAGCCCAAAGCCTTAGTTTAGTTAGTAGATTGATGATAAACATTTTAATGTAAGTTTATGATCTTTATAACACTATGACAGAGCACATAAATGAAGGCTTGGCCCAACATTATCTGCTTTAAAAGTTCTTTATTGTTTGTATTTTCTCTGACAAATCGGTACAGCGAACTTTGTGGCGTAGTGGTTAGTGCTCTATCCTTACAGCGAGAAGGCCCTGGTTCAAGTCCCAGCTGGGTCTCTTCTGTGTGCAGTTTGCATGTTCTCCTCGTGCATGAATGGGTTTTCTCAAGCTCCCTCTCACAGTCCCAAAACATGCTTCATAGGTTAATTGGTATCTCAGACTTCCCCCTAGATGTGCATGACAGTGTGTGTGTGGCTCTGCAATGAACTGGTGACCTCTTCAGGGTGTAACCCACCTTTGCTCAACAGTATCTGGGATAGGCTCCAGCAACCCTGTGACCCCCAACATGATTCAAGCGAGCTCTGAAAATTGAGTAGTTTGAGTGATTTGGCATGAAAAAAAGCACCTATCTTCCAAAATAATGATAATCAGTTGACCATATCTATCTACAGCATTGGTCACTTTTACCATGTTGCATGTGTCCTACATGCAGATGTGGATACAGATGAAATTATGGTGATTTGTGGAGCTGTGATGCTAACGCAGCTTCGATAAAATCAGGTTACTAATGTTCATGCACGTCTGCGTTGTAAGGTGCCTTTTAAATGAACGGATGAATAAACGGCAACAAAACAAAACTGAATCCCATTAACCTGATTCCAGTTGAACAGAACTTGATGGGAATGCGTTTCTCTGTAATTGTTTCTAAATCTATTTTTATCATAGAGTTTGGAAAAATGTCCAGCTGTTTGTGTCCATCCTTTAAAAACCTGGTGGGGATTTTAATGTATTTAACAAAAGCTGACAGTAAAAGTTCAATGAGTGCAGAGAAAAGGGATTGATCATTATAAAATGAATCTGACTGCAGGGGTCCTATCAAAAATATTAAAAATGATGAGTAAAGCCACCACAGACCAATGAAGCTCAAGACAAATTGCCTTTTATCTGTGCCTCAACCCAAATGACACGAGTCTTTCTGAAAGAGGAAAAAAGTGTCTCTGAACGGATGACAGGAAGAAAGAAAGAACAATAGAGTACAGAGAAAAGGGTTGTCGAATGGAAGTAAAATGGAAGGGAGGGAATAGGTGGGATTTCCTCTGTACAGTAGCAGCTGGCTGACATCACTTCCTTTCTCGTTGGATATCTCTTCCTGTGTCTTTCTTTTGCTCTGTATTTGGAGAGTTTCCAGTTTATCCGTTTTGGCAGAGCACATAAATCTTTGACTCAGAATGGGATTCACTGTATTTATTCATAAAACAAAAAATATACAAGCGTTTCTGATTATGATCCCCGTGCACTTTACACCCTGTGGAAATAATACACTATAGTAGTGCTTGGCGACAATAAGTAAGTCAGAGAAAAGTAAGCAATGACATTTTTTTCATTTTTTTTAGAGAATAATAATAAACATATATTTTATTGTGGTATATCGTGATATATATAATCGTTATTGTGATATAAAACAATCTATATCATGATATACAATTACTCTATAGTATAAAATTATCTACCAAAATTGTAAGTGTGCACTTTTACAGAGGCTGGTTTCAAAAGTAGAAATTGGAATATTGGAGCCATATCAGTTCACCCGGTAACCAGTACATTAAATTAAAAAAAGAAATCCTTTTTGCTCTAATGTAAAGAACATGCTTACAGGCTGGTTCCAAATCCTACTCTACACACTTCACCGCGGAACCACTGATAACTGATAACTTAATCAATCTGACCAAAAGGTTTGCCCCGTTGACTGTATGAAAGAACTGGACAGAGCGGATGTCACGTCACCCATAGAAAATCCCTTTAGTCTGGCTCCAGTGAAATTAAGTCAATTTAGTTACAATTTTTCTGCGATACGGACAACACCATCTTGGAGCCAGACCACAGTGATTGGTCCGAGTCGGTCTGGGTCAATGTTTCTAAGGCAACTATAGTCACCAATCTGCCAAACAAATATTTGAGGTGGGGGCCAGTGGGCAACACATTCTTTTACTGAAGCATCTGATTGGCCAGTTTATAACTTGCAAGAAAAGAAAAAATATAATGAAAAAAAAAGGATTAGCAAGAAGATGCTAAGAAAAGACATCAGAGCAAGAATGGTTATTCTGATGAATAGTATGACTAATAGCTGTTTATTTCTCTATAGAAGTCTGTAGTATTTTGGCTTCTTGGAGCTAGCAGGTACTTCCTATTTGGAACGCAAGAGGAGAGGGGTCACTCAGTCCAGTTCTCAGTCAGTGGTTTTTCCCACCTCTCAAATCCTCAGCCTATAGTACCAGTACTCAACTTCTTCAATCATTCTTCAGCAAGTGTTGATTCCATGTATGGAAACTCTAAATGACCTCTCAACCACTTATATATTCTGTCCAAGGGGATTTCCATTCGCCTATATTAGATCAAAGACTTCCTGTATGACAATCGGACACAGATTTTTGTTCACTGGCTTTGGTTCTTCAGATACACATTCATGACCAATCATACGTCCAGTTTACTTGTTTCTTTCTTTAAGGTTTTATCTGTCAGACACTATGTTCTACTGTCATGTCTTTGTAGCTTAAAAAATTAAAGAAAATGTTAAAGTTAAAAATGTTTTTCTCAAATTTTTGGGAATTTGTAAAATTTGCGTGGGGGCTATGATTGAATATAAAAAGCAGTAAAATTCTTTTACACCAGAGACTGATCTAAGTTTGAACTTTATTAACTCCTAAATTAAAGCATAAAATCAGTTTTGTCTCGGTTGTTTTAATGTATCGCCTTTAGTTTCTGCTGCCAAAGATCATATTTTAAGCTTTTCCCATAAACTGCAGTTGATCATCTTGCAATTAAAATCACTTTTAAAAATGTTGCTCACTAAAACCACCTCAGCAAGGTCAAGAGTTTTTCTTCCCACACTGTTTTTTCCAGCCAATCCTCTGCACCCCTTCCGTTTGCTGTGTGGGGGTGTGAATTTAAATGATCTGATTTTTTTTTTTCTTTCTAAATTCAAACCACTTATCATTGAGAAGAAATCCTGTATCAGACAATACTGCCTTTTCTAAACAATAGACCACATTGCAGTTCATTTTCTGTCTCGTTTTCTTGCCCAACAATAAAACAAGAAATTTAAGATTCAATTTCAAGAAACCCCGAGGTAGAAGTTAAAAAGACCTATTCTGATGGGAAAATAAAGAAAGCACTTTTGCTTTGGTTGTATCATCCGGTCAAACTCAGCACAGCCAAACTCTGAGAGAGAAATAAATATTTAAGGGAAACTTCTATCATTCGTAAGACTGAAAACCACTGTTGGCCGAGCGTGACCGTTAGGCCCTGAGGCAGCGCTGCATGAGAAGCCGCTATGCCCGTGTGCTAATGTTGTTACATAGCCTCAGGAATACCTTGAAAACAAGGCGTATTCAACCTGAACTTCATTCCTGACAGTGTTTCACACACAAGAAAACCCAGAGACCTTCTGTGCACAAAATGAGCCAAGTTGTTATGGTCAAGTGTGTCTTAGATGGACATCTATGGTCTGTCTATAAGACTCTGTGGATCAGTGAGAGAGTGACATAAAGCCTCAGTCACAGCTGTGAGATTTTGGGTTGTCCGGGACGGTGGAGGGTAGATCCACCAGGAATCGACACCACGCTCTGTGAAAACAAACGGCTCAGTGGGAGCGAGGCGTAACTGAGCAGAAACACTCACCAGAATTAACTGATCCGTACCCTACCACTCCTTACTAGACCGGACCGTACCGGACTACCCAATGGAACTGAGTTTTAAGTGCCCCTTAGACTTTAGGATTGCCTTCACAACTAACACTCTGATTGTCAGTGAGGTTTCATGTTAGGAGTCCACAAGAAGCTGGCACCTATGTGAACAGCACACACAAGTCTGTTGGCTTAACTGTTGAAAAAATGAAAAATCTTTACACTATGCCTGCATCTCACCTACTTCACCCATTCTGCATAATAGTTGCTATGACCTGTCACCTGCAGCATACCCGTAGAAAAAATGTGCACGAATATTTCTGCTCTATGGGTTCACAAAATGGTCTACGACGTTGACATTTCGTATGTGCCCCATACAGGTTTGCCTATAGTTTGTCATGAGACAGCCTGTTTCCAGTCCAGAGGTCTGCAGCCTGCGGCTCCAGATCCACATCTGGATCTTTTATCTCTCCATGGTGACTCCTTGGCCAAACATAAAATAAATCAGAAAGATTGCTGACCCAGTCATGTTGACCGTCTGAGTCAGCAGCTCCCTGATAATGGCTGCTTAACCAAAACTACCTAAAGAAAACAAATAAACAAAGCCTAGAAACTAAGACTACCAAGGTCCAACCCAAACTAAAATAATAAAACCTAGCAGTGTAAGACTGTTGAGGCCAAAAAAAAAACTTAAGAAAAATAAAATACCAATTTTTTAAAGTAAGGATTATTTAATTAGCATTTCTTAAATTAAATGAGTTAAATGTATAAATTGAAGGCTGAGGTGCACATAGATGATAAACTATGTAGGTTTTTACATCCCTGTTAACCTGAAGACGTTTTGTTTGCTCAATGCTACCTCCAGAATGAACAGATTTTATATGCAAAGTAAAACTTTGGTAAAAAGTTGGATCTTTTTAGAAGTTAAAAGCACATATTATCTCATGCTAAACAACACTGGTTTCTAGCTGTTCAGAACTGCACTGACATGATCCTGTTTGGCTCAGATCATCTTTTATTTTGAAAAAAGGTTATTTGAGCTCCTGTCAAAAGTAAAAAAACATACATAAAAATAACATTTCGAGAGATTCTAGGTTCTTTTTATATTTGTGCTTTTGTTTGTGCCAAAAATACATAATTAATATTATTTAAAAAAATGAGGGTCATGGATGCAAATCCAAATTTCTCAAGGGTTAAAGTAAGACTATGGAGCTCCTTCTAGGTTTTGCCCCGTAGAAAACGAGCCCAAATGGCTCTTTTACTGTTAAAGGTTGCCGAAGCCTGATCTAGCCCTAAGGACAGTTGTGACTTCAGGCTTTAGTCTTTGAACATTAGCTGATCGGTGACAGCTCTTAGTAGACAGTTTTAAGCCATCAGACACAGTGTTCAGAAGCTGCTGACTTACAACTTTCCCCCATAATAAATTAGTCAAGCTTGACGTTTGAGCAAAGACAGTCATGGAAAAAGCTTGCTCAAAATGGAAGAACATGCACATATTTAACTGCAAGTCCTCACTAAAACAAACACAACTAAAAGAACACCCTGATACCACCACAGCGTTTCTCGTGTGTACAGAACATATGTTTTTAGACTTTAGGACAAACCTGGACCAGCAGCGTTACACCCCATTATTCTTTTCATGACCAAAATTGATAGTTAGGGAGTTTTTTTAAGTCTATGTTTACAAGGCTGACTCTGATGTTCCAGGATATTCCATCTATTGTGGAAAAAAACTTCCTTTTTGGCCCAGTTTAGTCCTGTCCACTTCTTTCATAAACTCTTTAAACAGAATCTATCATCTTGAACATTTTGAAGTAATGTCTGGAGCCTCTCAAACAAGTTTCACGCGCAATTTATTAATCCATTTGTTTAGTAGGTTGCAACAGTTGGTTGAATCTGTCAATGGGTGTGTAATCCAGAAAATTGACTGCAGATGGCCGACCTATAGCTGATTATGAAATGATCTCGGCCTTTTCCCGTTGTCACAGCAACTGAAAATAAACGAAACAAAACACAAGATGTGCTCTGTATACTTACCATCACTCAGTGCATTCAGCACCAGTGTGGTTTCTCAGCTTTAGTGTTCAGGGGAAAATTTTCAGGGTCCAAGTTATATAACTGGGGAAATTGAGCTGTAAGTAAAACAACAACTGATTCTGTTGTTTTTCTCCATAGTTTTCAGCTATGGTTGTTTATTGCAGATACAATTCTGTTAGAGCAGGTAAAACTGTAAGTTAGCCATCCATCAGTTCTCACAGTATAGCTGTTGGCATCGCAAGAGTAAAATCATTTGTAATAAGTCATAAAAAATGTGTTATCTTATATTAGAGACATTTATTTATTTAACAAAACGTCAACATTTTGACTGAAGATGCTTATTATTTGTCCCTAAAAACCAAACGATTGGAAATTTGTCCTAAACTTAGAGTGCACCTGTACTGTGGTGGAGACCAGCATGTCAGCTGCTCGTTAAAAACAAGTATCTCAGTTTATCTGCAGGTAAATAGTTGTATGATTCAGCACTAGTGTTAATGTAGCAGAGCAAAGACCAGGAGTAAACATAAGGCAAAAATTATGAAGATTTAAAAAAAAATTCAAGTATTATAACTTATTTAAAAAGTTGACTGGCCGACATAACAAAATTGTTTAAAAATAAAGCAAATTATTCAGATTGCACGCGTTTAGTTCACTTAAAGTGTCCCAGAGTTTGTTTCCTTCATACAAATTTTCAGTCTGAATACACTCAAGTGGACCCTGGTCCGGGACCAGGAACCGCTCTCTGACCCATCTTTTGAGATAGTCTGTTTTTTTTCCAATTAGACTGAGCTCCAGTTCTCTTTATTTTCTCAGTAAAAATACTCTGCAACTGGTCATAACGACCATCATAGCCAGTCAATACGGAATATAAGCAGAATAGATCAGATACAACATTTTTGAAATGTGGTAGAATGAATACAGCTCATTAAAATGTCTTTTATGTGATACACATTGTTTCTCACACAGTTTTCACGACAATCCGTGTCATAAAAACTTATCAGCGTACCTTCTTTGTCCCCTCCTCCGTAACCTCTTTGCAGTACGCCTCCGCTGCACCAAAGTATCAGTAAAAAGTGTTGAATCTGACATTGATGCAGACGTTCAAAATTGGTCTGTGAAATATAGAGTTTGAATAAGTAAAATATCCCAACAAGGATCGCAAAACTTATTAGGACTTCTTATTCTTTCTCTCGTTGCTTTGCCCCGCCCTTGTAAATCCTGGCCAATGACTGAAGAGATCTTTAGTCATGGGGTTTTGTTTACAAACAAAAATGTCCAGTTTACGGTAATCTGAATGCAGACCAAACACAAGGTTCAGGATTCACTCTGGACCAACTGACTATTCTAGTCTGAATACACCCTTAGTATTATAGTATATTTTAAAATGTTGCACAAACTCTTGATAAAATCAGTATTGGTAAAAACAGGAATGTCTAAATGAGATTTCCACTTTAGCTAAAAAAAAAAATAAAAAGATTTTCGACTATTTAAAAAAAGAACAACATGTGTATTAATGTAGAGATTGAATTCCTAAGTTGTTGAAAGCAGTTTGGTGTGAGAGAATATTTGTTCATCCAAAAATTGTCATCCAAGGCGACTGGATGACTAGTTAGTCTGGATTAAACAGTACAGCAGTTTCCACGACTGTGGAGCCACTTCATCTAAACAGCTTCTAATTTAATGCAGAGCCAACAGCTGGTGAGAGCTCAGCGACCCACTAATTTATCAGAGGCTTTTCCACCTGTTAGCTGGACCCCTTTCTGTGTGCGTCTCTGTTTGTGGGTGCGTTGGGGGGTCTGTTTATAACCGAGGGAGGAAGACAGCTGTTAAAGCTCACAGCCCCCTGTTAGGTTTAGTGGACAGGTGCGAGTGACAAACACCCAGCATCCTCTTGTGTCACCGCCACTAGAGGAAAAGTCAAACACCTCCGTTAAGTTAAATGCAGCCCACACATCTGCAGAGACCATTTTCAAGATCTTGCTTTCTTGCAGGTTGTAAGTTTGCACGATGTGGTAACTAGCAACACATCTTATTTTTTCTCGTCACCGTGTGCATGTCAGGCTGTGGTTAGATGTTTTCATCGACAGAAATACAGATAATTTATCCTACCTCTGTCTAGTTGTGAGGTTGTGGCTCTTTCCCAGATAGATAAGAAGTTCTTATCAGATTTTTTCTCTCCATAAAGGTGTTCTGTTTTTGTCATCCTGAAGTTCAAATGTATTTCATCCAGTATTTAAATTAAATGCAGCCTGTCACAGAGGTGTTTGGATAAAAGCAACATTCAGGAAGCTGAAAATAAACCTGTGACGGTGTTCTGCCTTCTCCAGCAGTGAAAAAGAGTGTCTTCAGTGTGCATCCAGTCCTGACCTGTTTTAAGGTTTCTTTTCTCCATCGTAAGATATTTAGGTGCTTCATTTTTAGTTTCTCATAATTTATGTCTTTACAGGATGAACACACAAACACGTTTACAAAAGCTACTTCCTCTTGCTCTCATGAGAGCAATGAGTAAAAAATATTCCTCTGAGAAAAAGAATAACATCCGCTTTTTTCATCCAGAAATAGTCCTCGTTCATGCGCAAAAACAAACTTGCAGGCTGATCTCATCCAGTTGTTTCTGGCAGATGGCTAAAGAAAGCGCTTTGGTACACACGCCGTCTTTTCGTTAGCCTGAAATTAAATCTCCTTACATGTACAAAAATCATGACCCCCCCGCAAACCTAACTTTACAGCAGATTGTTTATTTGAAAAAAAGCAGGGAGATGAAAACCGTTGGGCGGAAACTTAAAACCTGCATCCAGTGGGCTGCTGGTAAACACCTAAAGTGATTGAAGAGTCCTGGGAGTCGATGATAGGACTCCAAAGGGTTTGGAGTGTGAGGGATGTTTTGAAGTTGTCTGCATGTCTGTGATTCACTGGGGAAGTGGTGACTCAGGAACACAGCAGTGGGCTTGAGAACTGCCTGCGCCAGATAACTGTAGGCTGGAGTGGAAAACACAGAAAAACTTCACAAAGTCCTGTTAGTGTGCCTCAAAGAGAGCGCCCAAACCGCGTTTTCAGTTATTTTCTCCAAATGAAGTTCTTCCCTCTGAGCTTTTAAATCACGCACACATGAGCGCTTTTCTCTTCAACTTCTTTTCGGATGGCCTGCCAGGCTTTTCACACGTTCACAGATTCCCAACAGCCTTTTCACAGATGTCTAACACACCTGCTTATACTGGAAGAGGGCAGTTTTGTCAAAGTGGCAAGTTTCAATTAAACGGCTAAAGGCTCTGCCTGAAATGATTTTCATATTAATTACCTGTCGCACGGATGTTTTTCCAATTAAAATGTCAGGATCTGTTCTGCTGCTGCTTCATTTTCTGTCCCACGACACTCTCAGGAGGGTGAACTTTGGCTGTTTGTGTGTCTTTCAGGATGCTCACCAGCTTCAGTATTTCCCAGTTTGACCAGTAGAGCCAGCAGCTCCACCAGCTGTCCGTCTTCTGCTCACAGAGACTCTGGCAGCGACATAGACAGCCTGCTGAACGCAGAACCTGGATACGACAGCGTCTTCAGAAAGGTCAGTACGTCAGCGCAACTTTAAACGAGATAATTCCTTTCCAAACAAGCAGGGACTTCTGTTGAAATGACATGTTAAGTCCATTTGATTCTTTAAAAAGTGTAAACATTTATGACCAAAAATCCCCACTGAGTTTCCATGTGTGGCTACATGCAGCTCCCTGCAGAGTGGAGCTGCAGAGCGATCAATAAATGCATTTTAAATCAGACCAAATCTGTTCACGTTGACTTAGCAGCAGAGCCCGTGTTGATGCAGGTTCTGGCTGCAGTCCAAACGTCAGGTTCACCCACCAGCAGCGATAGCTGTTTGCATCCTCCGTAGAATCATACACAGGGCAAGAGTTGCTGTTTTATTTTTTTCTCAAACTAAGATTTGGTTAAAAATCAGCATCTCAAGACTGAAGACGTCAGTACATCTGCCAAAGCCTTAGTCACATGCACCAGTATGGGGTTGACCTGCACAAGTGTTGCAGGTTTTTGTCATGAAGGGGGGCGGCCCCAGTGACCCTCCTCTGGGACAGGAAACATGAACGACCTCTCTCAGCAACAGACATGAAGAGGAATGGCCTAGGCCACCCTCCTTAGAAGCATATACACAAAAAAGAGTGGCCCTCCTTAGGAACATACACATGAAGAGGAGCGACCCTTCTCAGGAACATACACATGAAAAGGAGAAACCCTGCTCAGGAACATAAACATTAAGAGGAGCGGCCCCGGCGGCCTTCTTCATGAACATGCACATAAAAAGGAGCCATCTTGGCAACCCTCCTTGGGAACATGCACATGAAGAGGAGCGACCCTTCTCAGGAATGTGCACATGAAGAGGAGTGACCCTACTCAGGAACGCACACATGAAGAGGAGCGACCCTACTCAGGAGCATACACATGAAGAGGAGCGACCCTCCTCAGGAACATACTCATGAAGAGGAGTTACCCTACCCAAGAACATACCGGTGAAGAGGAGCGGCCCCAGCAACCCTTCTCAGGAACTAACACATAAAGAGAAATAACCCCAACGACCATTCTCTGGGACATACACATGAAAAGGAGTGATCATTCTAAGGAACTGACACAGAAAGAGGAGCGGCCCTGGCGATTCTCCTCAAGAACATACACACAAAGAGGAGTGGCCCAGGCATCCCTCCTTAGAAACATGCAAATGAAAAGAAGCAACTCTCCTCAGAAACAGACACATGAAACGGAGCAACCCTACTCAGGAACATACACATGAAGAGGGGAAACCCCAATGCCCCTCCCCAAGAACAAGGGACTTAAAGAGACTTGGCAATCCCCCATGCAGATTTTGCTATGTTTTGACCGAACACACCCCAGATTCACACGTAAGGGCAATTGTGGCTAAGGCTTTAGCATGTTTCAAAAATCGCAGGTTCTCTCTTCTCAGTTCATTCTATATTCTGGTGAAAGTCTCGGTGAAGCTGAAATCCTCACACCTCCTGACTGTGTTAAACTTTTGGATGTCCTGTGAAAGATGTGTCATGTATTCGCTATAAACCGCTCTGAACATGCCGCTTGCGCTGTCTGAAAGTGCCCAGTGTGATGCTGAAGGTCCGGACACTGCAGACAGAAAAAATGGGTCATGAAGCCCAAAGCCTTCGTTTAAAACAAAGAGCACAGAAACTGAATTCTGAAAGAAAGGATTAATGTCTCTGCTGCTCTCTGAGGAGAAAAAAGCCTTTCTTCTGTGTGAGAATCTGTTTCATAGCTGTAAAGGTTACTGCATTGATCCCACTGAGACTTGGGCCAAACATGCATGTGCCCTTGGGAGAAAAATATGGTATATTGTGGTGTATGAGATGAGCAAAATCCAAAAAAACTGAAAGATGAAGAGTTTTAAAACTCCTCGGCTCCATGCTTTCCCCTGACTGAACTCCAACATTGACTGCAGTGGGTGTGAACCCTCCGTGCACACACAGGCAAGCTCGGGCGTCCTCTCGCTCCCAGAGGAAGTTGTGTCCGCTGCATAAAGCAGATCTTTCTTTCCCAGCTCTCCAACAGAGGCTGCTCTATGCTCGGTGCTCACGCTGCAGCTGCTTGCACAATAGACCCAGTTAAAGCTCACACCTATGAATTAGCTCTGAATGCACTTTTACAAAACTGTGTGTGTCTGAGCTGGAACTTATTCCCACCAGTGCAGGCCAGAGGGTAATTTTTTTCACACATATGCTTTGTTTTCACAGCTTCATGTCGATGTCAGAAAATCTCTCTTTTTGCATTTCCCACCAAACACTAAACATTGTTCTAATTGTTGAAAGAAATCGTTTGTTGTTTGTGCATCTTATGCACGTACAAATACAGTGTATTCAGCAGCCCTGCCATCAGGACTGTCTGTAAATAGACTTTGAAACAACTCCATGACTCAAACATCTGCCAAAGCGTTGTTTCTCCCCAGCGTTTATTGGTGTTGGTTATAATGCCAGCGCTGCTGTAAAGTGGCTTTGGCTCGTTATCCTTAAGCTCTGCCATTTGGTCCTCATTATGTGCCATTCCTGTGGGTTAGGCGGCTCTGCCATTCTTCTCTGAATTCATCTCATGCTTCGTTGAGGAAACGCTGATGTGATCGACCTAGCCGTTAAAAGGGAAACGAAGGATGTTTGTCTTTATAGTTTTCCCTTCCTTCACTGTTGTAAATGGTAATTAACAGACAAGACAAAAAATCTGGATTTTGTAGTTTTGAATTGTCTTATTTGCAAAATGGTGCATACTTAGGTGGCACTTTACTACCTTCCTTGAAGGCCCAAAGCGCTTTACAGTCGGTCCCATTCGCCCATGGAC
Source organism: Oryzias melastigma (assembly GCF_002922805.2). Lineage (NCBI taxonomy): Eukaryota > Metazoa > Chordata > Actinopteri > Beloniformes > Adrianichthyidae > Oryzias > Oryzias melastigma. Next base: position 29,776,367 of record NC_050514.1, on the reverse strand, counting down.
CCATCCTGGGGCCAACCTAAAACCACCACGAGCAATGTGGGGTTCAATGTCCTGTTCAAAGACACTTCAACTTATTGGTGGGCAAGGTGGCAACTGAACCTGATCAGAGGTTGGCCGTTCTACCTCTGCACCCCGCCCTCTTTGTACTTAGAGTTAAGGAAGGAGTTTGACGCAAGCAAGCAGGCAAGTTTATTTAAAAAGCACAATTCATACCCAAGGATATTCAAAGTGCTGTACAAAACTATATAAAATTACACAAGGAAATAAAAATCAATGTGGTTATTGTGTTATAGTTATGCTATCTCTAGCCAAAATAATAATGGTAAAAAATGTGTAATTTTCTAGAGCATGGTTCCTGCAGAATGGCAGTAATTCATCAAAAATTCCCCTCTGAGTTATGGACGGGACCAGGCCTGGCCATGGGCAGCTTGGTGCCCTAGGCGAAAAGGGGTTTTGGCACCCCACCCCCACAACACCACCACTGTCCAGAACAGAGACAACGTAGCTGTCTGAAATAGTTTATTTATTTATTTATTTTAATGATCAAAACTTAAATAATAACCACTTGTGATTATTATTTACAATAATAACTGCCCCAGGCAAGACTTGATCTAAGGACCTTAGAGTTAGGAGGCAGGACCATCACCACTGCATCACCAACTGTATTTAAGAGCAAAGTAGGTTTTAAGAAAGTCATTTTCACTACAAAAGATTTAAAGTTTTTCATTGTTGAAAGTTTAAAGCAGGTAAAAAAAAGTAAATTACTAGTTAAATTCATCTTTTTCGACCAAAATGCAAGAGGGGTAAATTTTCAAGCAATTTTGTGTAAATAAAACAGACGGTGACCGACCTCTGCTTTGAGCCCGTTCTTCCTCCTCTTCTTTCCTTTTTTGACATTAAAGCTGTCCAAGAGGGCTTCTTTTGCTGTTTTTTCATCTTTAAAGTTGTAAAGAAGGTCTAACGGCGGCAACCCCACACGGCCCTCCTTCCCCCACCTTAGCTTAGACGGCGGCAGCTAAAGAGGGATGCTGCACCAGGCAAAGTTATTGATTATGTCAAACTTTTGAGTTATTTCATCTATGTTTTTAATTGTTACCTTTAATTTTCAAACAAAATAAGTGTCAAACTGTTAAAAAAAAAGCCTAATCATTGGGATTTGGCAGCCTAGGCAGCCGCCTAGCTTTGCCAATGCCCAGGGCTGGCCATGGAAGGGACCTTTGGTGTGGAGCCATCCTGCCCACATTTTGCTTCTCTGTTGCTGAGAGCTCAGAGCAGGAAGCTTGTATTTTCTACGTAACAAATATGGTTCTTTTCAAATTGCTTTTTTTTTGTCAGCTCCTTATCCCAAAGAAATACGCAGAAATGCAACTTTAAGTCCTCCATCATGAGCAAAATGTCTCAAGAACATCAGAGTGGGGCTTTAACGAAAGTTCTGTTGCATTGTTTCTGCAGAATGATGAGGCAGTGACAGTTGGAGACAGTGCCAGTGAGGTCTCCGTCTCCTGCTCCTCCACGGACGACACCACCAGCGTCGGCCCGTCCAGCTCCAGTCCGGAGGGCAGCCAAGGCCTGAGCTGCAGCTGGAGCCCAGAAGAGGTCAACCAGACCGGCGCTTCGCCCGCCACAAGCTTCGACTGTTGTGGAAATATTGGAGGTGCCGGAGACGCCGAGGACGAGGCGAAGGACCGGGTGACGGAGGTCCCGCGGCGCTCCTCTCTGTTGAGAAACAGCATCCGGTCACTGTCGCCCCTTCGCCGCCACAGCTGGGGTCCAGGAAAGAACAACGCAGGAGAAGCTGAGATGAACCAGAGGAGGTTAGTGGGACAAGTTCCCATCAGCTCTTTATTGAACAAAGGATTTTCAGATTAAAAAGCTGCTAACGGATGTTCCCGCCAGCTGCCAGTGAGAGCTTGTAGATCCAGATGATATGATCATACATCAGCGTTATTAGAGCTTCTCCTCCCTGTTCCCTGCACGCCATGTTGGACGCTTCATCCTCCTGCTGTAAGCAGCTGTGTCACCATTTGTCTGGTGGCTTCAGGGAGGGACCACGAGTGTGCTTACTGATGCAGGGACAAAAAAATCATCATTTGAACATATGGACCACACGTGCACAGTCGTATGCTCAGCAGTAGCCCGGCTAATAATAAGGCTTTAACTCCAGTTTTTCTTTCTTACTGACATAGATAAACAAAAAGGTCCTCCTTAAATAACTTTAAACAAAAATTTCAAGTGTGAATTGAAGGTACTGTCTCAATCACAAATGTTTTTTTTTCAGAAACTATTTCTTTTTCTTTTTTACCAATCGTTTTATAGATTTTAGAGATCAAAAGCATTTTATAAATCTCTTTCTGGATAATGTTTGCAGACCTTTATAGTGCATTTAAAAAATAGGTAAAGAGAATTGTTTATTATTTAAAAAAAACACACAAAAAAGGAGCTTGACACTGTGTACAGTGGTAAAAAAATTAGGACACCGTCATTAAATAATCAGCTCTGTCTTAAAAAAATATTCATACATCACTGTCCAATCTTATTTTGTAAAATTAAAAAAAAAGTTTTAATGGAAATCAAACTAAAGCCTTACTATTATTCTACCCATAGAAAAAAAAGTTCTGAACAAAAATCCATATTTTAATGGAGATCAAAGGTTCGACCTCTTGCTTCCTATTAGCTATTTTTCCTCTTTAGGCAGAAATCGTATCATTGAGACATTTTTTAGACATCTATCAGTCCCTTAAGTGTGAAGTGTCTAAACTTAAAAATAAGCAGAGATTACATTCTTTAGAAATCACCTTTCATAGACAGTCCTAAATAGGCCAAAAATATTTTTAATATCAAGTTATATCACTGGGATTACTCAGTGATGTTAAAATTCATACTATATATTATATATAAATAAGGATCAGCTTAAAAAGAATGGGGAAAAAACAGAATGTAAACATGAAAAAAATATAGGAACATTTTTACAAAGTTTTGAAACTCAAAAGTACACATTGTAAGCACAAATGTAATTATGAAAACTTAAAGAACCGTTAGCAAACATTTACATTTTACATGTTTATCTCTATTCCTATACGTGACTTATATGGTGTCTTAATTGCAGTTTGGCACGAACTGCGATAATTAAATTATTAATTGTCAATTTTAAATTGGTTGGGGATCAATCAGTTGATCCATACGTGACTATCAAGTCCCTGATTGGTCTAAGCTCCTCTGGTTAAACTTTCAACACTCAAAGGCTAGATAAAATCGGTCTTAATAATATTAGCAGCTTCCCGTGAATGCAAGACTTTTGAATGTGGAAGCCCGAAACAGCCGTTTACGAGAGCTTACGTAGACCTTTCTTTCACTGACAGTGGTCACTTGAACGGCGTTGCCGAGGGCGGTGTGAACGTAGCTTCACATTTTAAGTGCACCTCTTGTTCTCTTTGCACCACTGAGGCATCAGTGTGTCCAGAGATCAATGGTGTTTTTAGCCAGCTGACATGACTGCTGCACTGAACCGCATCTGAGTGGAAACAGAAAAAACGGTTTAGAGATAAAAGCTTTGCTCTGAAATTCCAGACAAATAGACGTCTCGGCTCATAAACATGACAAGCAAACATTTAATACTAAATAAATATGTTATTAATGCCAACTAAGGTTTAATTTAACCCAGAAAATTGATCATTTTGTGAAATAAATAGGTTCTTATTTAAGTAGGTTGAGTAAAAACAGAAATACTGGAAAAACTGATAAAAATGCGCATTTATTAGCAAAACTACAGTAAATATACAAAAAAACTTTCTTATGTGATACTATAAATACAAATAGTATAACAAATTAGATAAATGCACAAAGAGCATTCTTTCACCATCTACCTTGTAACTCTATTTTAAAAGAATGCTTTTCAAACCAAATTCTGTGGGAATCCCCCTCTTTGGTCTTGTGAGGGTGACTGAAACTTTTCATCTGCATCCTCAGAGGCTGCAGTCAATCCGTCTGCACACAAACCTGCACCTTAATATTAGCAGCAAAGTCTCATTAGTTTGAGAAACAGTTTTTTTCTGAAAGGGTATCCATGATGCCGATGGAATCCATAATAATGAGGTAATAGAAAGACTCACCTGTTTTCAGATGCTTGCAGAGGGATGTCTGTGATTAAAACCAGCAACATCTAAAGAAAAACACCTCTCGGTGCATTCCAAAGATTACTAATGAAACCAGACGCATTCTGTCTATTTGTCAAGCGCTGACTCAATTATGTGTCTTTTGAAGAAGACTGTGCCCTGTTCTGGTCTAAAAGCTCTGAAGACATGATGTGAACGCTCCTTTTTCAGCCACGTGATCTTTCAGCTATTTTCTGTTATTAAATTACACCAATTCTACTGACATTAATTCAAATTAGTGGTTAAAAAGGAAAATGTTCACTGTCCCGGTTGGATCTGGTTCTGTGATGTCACGCTGAGATGAGAATTCGGAGCAGAGTCACTGTTTTTGTTTAAAAAAAACATTTTTACTACAGTTTTTTTTAACAAAATTCAGTTATAAATTAAGCAAGCTTTAACTTTAACTCATCGCCTACATTTATCCTTTATAGTGAAGTGAGGTGGAAAAGTAGTGTCTTCAAATTCAGATGTTACTTCCACTCGGTGATGTCATCAACAGTCGCCGGTCATCTACGTTAGTGCATTGCTGCTAAGGCGCGGAAAATTCATTCCGTCGGGTTTTATAACTTCTTAACAGTCATTCAATATATATATACATTTATATATGTGTCAAAAACAGCTTTTACTCATTCTCAATCAGATTTGATTCTTTTTGTTAAAAATATCTTGAAAATGACTTGTGTTTTTGGTTTGTTTGGTTTAAGTTTTAGCAGAAGAAAACCCTGATAATTATACAGAAACATCCTGTCTTGCATTAATTGTGTCTTCATTTTTTGATCTACTAAAAGAGCTCAAGGCTTCTTCATTTTCAGCAGAGTTCATCCACATATTATTTTCTTTCTCACCTTAACTACTCTCAAATCTTGACTCACATCACCCATCATCCTCCACTTCCTGTCTCTCTTTCATCACCTCCAGTTCCATTCGTTGCCATGGTGAGAGGAGGCCGGCCTTTCACAGGAGAAGGTACAAATGAATCACATTCATCATCAGTCCGTGTGCTGTTAATGCTCTCTCCTTCTCCATGACGTGCGGTGGCTGATGCAGACCGGTGTGGGCCGTAACGCTCCTGCTTTTTAACATCCGCTTGCTGCTCCCTTTCCCGCTTTCTGCTGCATCCCTGCAGGCGATTACTCTGAAAAATGATCCCCTCTTTTCCTCCAGTGCTGGAATGTGCATAAAGCGCTGTGGCAAATGGACGTTTGAGTTATCCGCTGTTTTGTGTTGCAGTGGTAATAACAAGCAGCCGCGCTGAAAAGAGAGGAGTTCAGCTCAAGAGACTCAGCTGTACTGCCTCACAGAGTCCTGTAGGGATTTTTCCCACTGTAAAGCTGTCAGAAGAGTTTAGAGTCAGCGTTGAGACTGCAGTGAAACAAAGGTGGAAGCTGCTCCAACTGTAGATTCATGCTGCTGACTGTCTAAAACACTCTTTGAACAGGACAGAGGAGGGAGGAAGCGTGTACTCATGAATGTGGCTGATTTTGTGGCAGTTCTAATCTGTTACCTACTAGACTTCCCACTTTGAGGTGAAGTGGACCATTTTGGTCAGGAGACACATCAGCAATTTAAAGTTATTTGCCAGATAATTTAGTTGAGTTGGTAAATATGGTTTTTATATTTATTGTCACAAAGATGTAATCTCAATTTTCACGAGAAAACTGGCACCATTATGTTTAATATTAAAACTTTTAAGCCGGTGGTCCACAACCTTTTTCAGGCAATGATCCGGTTTAATGTCAGACATTCACGGACCGACTTGTATGAGGCTGAAGTGGGAGTCCGATTTAAAAAAAATAAAAAATTAGCTTTCAGTTTCTTCTTTTTTACTTCTAGGCTATTTTCTGCCAAAATAAACTTTCCAAATAGATTTATTTTTTGTAAACTTTGTTTAAATTCAGCGGTCAAGAAAGAAGTGGATGTGTTTTCTACACGTGACTGAGCAATTTGATAAAACCGAGACAGTGTAATAAGACAGCTGGACTGATAATTCTCTCTCCCCTCGTTTTCCAAATAAGAAGTACCTGCTGATCCCAGAAAGCCAAAATCCCATAGACTTCCATTGAGAAATGAACAGCCGTTACTCAGTCATTCTGTTCGTCAGAATAACCATTCTTGATCTGGTACCTCTTTTTAACATGTTCTTGCATTTTTTTGTCATTATATATTTTCTTTATCGCAGGTAACCCATCAGATGTCTCAATAAGAGTATGTGGTGCCTGCTGGGTCTCACCTCAAACCTTTGAAACATTTGATGGACAGATTCTCTCCAGAGCCTGCTTTCAGTGGAAGGGGTGTGGCTTTAGAACAACCTCACTCCTGATTAACGAAGGTGGTTGCCATAGAAATGATGACTCAGACCAACTTGGACCAATCTCTGCTTAGTAACGTTGTCTGGTTCCAAAATGGCAAAGTCTGTACTGCGGAAAACTGGCGACTGAATTGACTTCATTTTGATGGAACCGGAGGTTAGGGTGACGTCACATCCCTCTTCGTCTAGTGATGATAACATACTGTCTATGGTATAAAAGAACTGGACAGAGGGGCTGTGACATCACTCGTAGCAAATGCCTTACCTCCTCTGCTCCCGCAAAATGAAGCCAAGCCGTCATGTTTCTATGATATGGACATCGCCATGTTGGAGCCAGACGGCAGTGGTTGGTCAGAGTTGGTCTGAGTTGATGTTTCTATGGCAACTACTGTCACCAATGAGGAGTGAGCTTGTTAGAAGTCCACACCCCTTCCACTGAAAGATGGTTCGAGAGAATCTGTCAAACATTTTGGATGTTTGAGGTGGGGCCAGTAGGCACCACATGCTTTTACTGAGGCATCTGATCGGTCAGTTTATAACTTGCAAAAAAGAAAAAAATATCACGGAAAAAAATAGAATGAACGAAAACAGTGTTAAGAAAAGGTATCAGAGCTAGAATGATTAATCTGAAAAATACAATGATTGAGTACAGCTGTTTTTCTATAGAAGTCTGTGGATTTTTGGCTTCTTGGCCAGCAGGTGCTTTATAATTGGCACAAGGGGGGAGAGATCACTCAGTCCAGTTCTCTTATACTGTCAATCCGAATAAATCTGGTATATAGAGGGGATAATCCACTAGTTTTTCAAAATAAAACTTTCTTCAGAATCAAATTATAAATAAAACTAAAGAAATGTAGGTTGTGTTTTTTTCTCTGTGGCCCAGGGTTGGGGACCCTCTTATTGCAAACTTGTGGCTTCATTTTTTTTCATTTTATTTATTATTTTAACTTTTATTGTCCAACAGATTTTACTGCTACAATAGGTGACAGTATTTATGTCACTTCAGATACAGCGGGTGTGTATTTGTATAAACCCCTCCTGTATTCAGAGCTAAACTTGATTTTTTTCCTATATTATATTTGATTTTTCTGGTTTTGATTTAAAAAAGTTCTTAAACTTTTCATTATGGAGCCCCCTAGTGTACAGTGGCCCTCTAAAATGTTGTCTTTGTGCATCTGCATAGAGTAAATCCTGATTCTACCAGCAGATTTGCTTTCTGTGAGTTTGCTCTGTAATGATAGTCATCAGCCCCTTTGAACATCTGTCTGGCTCTAATTGAGATATGTTTTGTACTGGTGAAGGCCACAGCTGGAGCCATCTGGCCACATCTGCCGTTTTGAGGCAGGCAGCAGCTTCTGTCGGAGTCTGCAGTCCCAGCACTGTTCTGCTGTTGTCGCAGCTCAGTTTGATTTCCTGATATGACTACAGGCTGCAGCAGGAAATAAACTCTAACTTACTGTGTTTGTGTTTCACTTTGGTGTGTATTCTCTGTCCAGTTATTCCAGAAATGCACATTCGTCTCTGCTGTTCAGGTGTTTCCACTTCCTGGTCTTCCACCGTCATCGTTTGCTTCATCATTGTTTCCCCCTTTTTTTCTCCCTTTTCTTCAAACTCTGAGTGTCAGCTGGTGTCTTCCTGATGCAACCCCCCCAGCAGCAGTGGGTGTTTGCTGCTTCCTTTTTTGCACATAGCACATGACCTTCTTTGAATATGGCCTATTTACGCATATTTATTTGCATTTGTCGTTGTTGTGGGTGTGTAGGCTTGTTTTGTCTCTTCTACAATGCCCTGCCCTATCAGTCAGACACACATCGGCTTCCTACAGCCGAGAGCTGCAATAACTGCAGCTCTTATTCAGTATGGACGACCTTGCAACTCTGCAGGATATGTATATATTAACACTGCCAGGAAGGAGACTTTAATATGGCAAATATAGCCATCTACATTCACGGCCCTGAGGATTGGTGAGTGCTGCTCTGCACCGGTCACTGACGATTCTTTTAGTCCGCTCTTAGTTAGTGATGCTTGAAAGTGTTGGACTGAGGAGGATTTGCTGGATAATGGAGTGCCATACGAGGGCACAAGGACTGAAAAGAGAGATTTACTGCTGGAGATTCAAGCGTCACATAGCCTGTCCTGAAGCAGATAAAGCTGCTGTCCGCGAGCATCGCTCATCCTGAAATGTAGCTGTAGTTTTCCTCCTCATAATCATTGCATTGGATTTTTCAAGGCCTCTTATTCCCAGTCATAGATCGATTTAATTGGGTTGGTAAATCACAGCTGCTGAGCTCTGTGTGCCGATGCTGGTGTTGGAAGTCATTTGTGGCGGTTTCAGCTGTAAATCTGCTCCGGAGCTCGGCGATAACTCAGCTGACTAAACACTGTGCAGCACTGGCTATGTGCATGTATCAACAGGTGCATGCTTGTGTGGGTGTGTGTGTGTGGTTGTTGCAGCAGAACATGATCAGTGATGAATATTTCTGAGGATTGCTTGGTGTATGAACACAAAAGTCTTAAATTAAAGTCTTTTTTTTTCTTTTATTGAGGTCAGATTTGCTTGTTGTTTGCCTGCACAGCTACAGCCTCGAGGGACTCAGCGGGGGCCGCGATGAGCTGAGGGGCTCCCCCATCCAGGGCCCCCAAATGGTGGAGGCCTCCAGGCTGCCCAGGCAGGACAGTGAAGACAAGGGCTCGCTGGTTTCCCTGACGGAGGAGCAGGAGGAGCAGGAGGATCACGGAGGAGTGCACGACCCGGTCAGCCGATGCGCACACTCACAAAGACTTCAGGAGTCAGATCCTCACAGCTATCGGCTGGAGGGATCCTCAGGAAATCCCAGGCCTAATGCTGAGAAGAGAAATGGATTTGTAGAGCTTGCAGATAAACATGCCTCATGCACAGTCGAGACAACCCTCTGTCTTGTCAGTTTGTGGATTAACGAGGATTATCAATCATCCACGTCCTCAGGTGGATTTATTCCACCGACTTTAAAACTGTTTGAAGACAAACCAAAAATCCTGTTGTCTTGCTTTGTCCTGTACAGCTAAGACCATTTGGAATGGTTAATTTAAAGCGATTAAAAAAATAAAATAAAAAACTACAGAAGGTAAATCAGGTTAACCAAAACAATCTGGTGTAAATTCGTCCTTTTTTTTTTTATATAAAACTATGGCAAGCATACTGTCCCTAAAGTCACAGGGAACCAATAGTTTTAGATTTATAAGAGGTTTATGTGTAAAATTTAATAAAAAAAAAGCAAAATACAGATAATTTATTACTCAACTAGGAGTAAATTATCTGTACCTTATCATAAACAGCAATGAAATAAAAACAAGCTAAAAAGAGTGAAATACAATAACTTAAACAAGCTGTAGGTAAAGAGCAATAGGATCGTGGTCAAAGAATATCCGTTACCGGTCCGTACTATAAAAAAAACTTCTGATAATGTTTTGTAAAATATTTATTAAAGAACATTGGAGTATGGCTCAGAGTATGGCTCAACATAGTTTTTTTTTTCTTTGAAATTCTTTATGACACAGATAAGGAGTCTCTGCCTCTCTGTTACGTGAAACAAGGAGCGCGTTCTTCCTTCATACAAATAATAAACACCTGCTCCTGATGATAATTATCCTCCACGATTATCTTCTTCAGCACATCAGGACACCGGCCACTTCGGAGTCAGCTGATGCCATTTCTCCATGCAGGGGCATGAGAGAGGAGAGTGTAGCTGACAGGCTGGCGCTCCTTCGGTCACAAAACTTTCATACAAGCGTCTTTGAGTTATGTACATACAGTACAAGCGGAGTTGAGTTTTTGTGGCAAACTGGAATAGTCACACGACTGAAAAATAATCAGCAAACATACGCGATAAACTTGAATAAAGAAACGCAAATATGCAGGGGAACATTGTATATATATTGTTCCCCCACATACTCACGCTGTTTTATCCCAAAATATATGGTGTTTTATATATATTAATGACTTATGTCATGGCGTTTTTGGTCAAAATCTAAAAATCTGTGTTGTTTCTTAGGACTTAGTCCCTGCAGAGCGGCAGTAGTACATTTAAAATTCATCTCTGAGTTGTGGATGGGACTGTTGACACGTATCAATCCCGCCTCTTTCTCCTTCCCACTGTTGAGAGTTTATGGCCTGCCCAGAATATTTTCTACATCATAAAAGAGCTCTTTTTCATAACGACTTGAATAAAGAAAACTCAGAAATGCATATTCAATCTTAATTTTCTTTATGTCCTCTATTATCAAAAAATGCCTCCAGAACAGAATATTATTTCCATTACTTCTACCCATTTTTGGCTAAACCATGTGTCTCGTTGCAGAAATCAAGGCGTTATCTTCCTCTGCGAAACAGCTGCCATCCAATGACTCTGCCCCTCACCAAGTCTGTGTCCATGCTGGCCATCAGCCATAAAGACATCGATGGTGAGGAGATTCTTTCATGTTACCCTTAAAAATACAAAGACTCTAGTTTGAGCCAAGTTTAATTAGAACCACAGAAAACCTGAATCTCTTCCATTTAAACCATCAGGTTCCCAAAATGCTCCATACAGTTTCTATCAGTTCTTCTTTTTGTCTTTTTCCATTTTGATTGTACGTTTAGTCAAATTTCTTGTCACACTACTTTATGTAACATCCAACTTAGTTAGGAGAAAGCCCTGCTTTATTCAGGTTTCTCCACCGGCTTCATCAACTGTTTGAATCAATCATCCATTCCTGTTGTGGTTCTTTCCTCCCTGGCCACCCCCCAGCGGTGGTACGCCTCAGGCGACAGAGGCGCATCTCCTTCTCTTTCAACCTTTCCCCCATCCTTACCAAATCTAAGCCTCAGTTCAGTTTTGGAGACTCTTCCTCGAGCGATGATGAGGATGATTTGAGTAAGTACAGACCTGTGAAGCTGAAGTAGAAAGTAGATGTTGCTTCAGCATCGGAGCTGTAGATGTTTCCCCGTAGAGCCCCGAAACCTGTAACCACCTTGACAGCTCGGTGAAGAGTCATGAGCGTCCCCACCTGTGACTCGCTCCTCTGGAGGAGCCATAAAATCTGTCGGATTAAAGCTCGCCGTCGATCTTTAGATTTTTTTACAGCTTTGCAGTGAATTGGTGCTCCACTCTAGTACCTCCACAGCTAAGCACCACTTAACGCTGAAGGCCAGTGGAGCCTGAATGTTCTGCTGTCATTAACTTGCCATAAGGAGCCCACTAATTGCTGGTGATATTAAGCTATTGTCAGTATGAAAAAAAATCCCTGAAGCAAAGCTGCTGTTGCAGAAAACCCACTCCCGCCTCAGCCAGCAGGCACGCTGCTAATCATTTCTTTTGTGCTTCGCTTAGTGAGACCATGGCTGTTCAGCATGTCAGTGACCTTTACCTAAAATAGTCTGCGCAAAGTTCTTTTGCAACGAATTGAGTCAGGATCAGGAGAGAAAGAGGAATAGAGCCGTCATGAGCGCTGCAGGTAATCTGAGGAAGCTCTTTCTTCCGCTCTGATAATACTGTCACTTCTGGTCAAAGAAACAGAACCGTTCTTTTTGTTCTTTTACCCATCATTCCACTTGTGTTTGCCACTGATTTAAATATGTAACAGTAACACAAGCGACTTTCTTTTTGTCTTTCAACATTTTTGATCAGTTCAGATGCGGCACCCAAAGATAGATAGATTTCGTTGGTTAGATGTTAAAAGTTGAGTTAGCGTTTGGTGGGACTTGAGTCAATTTTTCCTGAGTATTGGTCGTGGAAAATCTGAATATCTGATAAATCAGTAAAATTAATTAATGAGCTCATTTGAGCCTACATGAAAAAACATAAAATATATACGACTTCTTGGATTGAGGTCATCTATTCATCCAGCCCTGGATGGAAAGTCAGAAAATACCTCCAACCCCTGTTTTCCTCCAGAGTCCTTTGGTTGCTCGCCTGTTATAAGGGTACCTAAAGGCCAAATTTCATGGGCATTGTACAAAGCATTCGCCAAATCCTTGAAGCTAGAGCGTGCAGTGACGTGTCCTTCGGCCTAGTGATTGGTGTTTTAGCCCCTCGCAGAGACCAAGAAAAGCTCCGCTCACTTCCTTTCTTGTTTCTTTCCAGGCATGAGGTCCATTTCCAGCACTTCTGGGTCACTAGCATACAGGTCAGTTCAACTGTGCTCATCTAAGAAAGTGTTTCTCTGGGCTCTCAGACCTGCCAGAACCTTTATAGTCTAATAAAGAACCAGAGACGCTATCAAACGCTTCCAGAGGACAATGGCTGCTTTATGGGAGCCATGAGGTGTGTATGGATGCAGCTGTTGGGGAATAACATCTGTGTTTTTGACCCAGTATATCAGAGGAGGAGCCTGGGCCTTTGAGGAGCGACAACGAGGGGAAGAGTGTGACTAAAGTGGGCCGGACCTTCAGCTACCTCAAGAATAAGATGTACAAGAAGACCAGGGTGAGTGCAGACGTTCTGCTCTACACATCAGGCTGATTTCCACGGATTTTGTGTTGGCACAAAAACATAGAACGTTCAATAATCAACTAGGATGTTAACATCACCTCCATTATGTCTGCGTCTGACATCCAACTGTTACGCAGGAGTTCTATTTCCAGTCCGGCAAAAAGTTGGAGAAACAGGAAACAAGTCCTGCTTTCAAACTTTCCTGTATTTTCAAAATAAAACTTTATAAATGTATTCTAGATTTAATAACACGTTAACATCACAAATAACACTGGTGTCCATTTTTGTCATGGATGACAAAAGAATTTATTTTTGGAAGTAAAAACATAACATCAGTCATGCATTTCACAAAGACTCGATAGCTGCTTTTCCATCACACATATGCACAAAACTTGATTGAATTTCACAATTTTGCAATCACACTCTTCGCATTAAATCGTAATTATGTGAATGAACACAGACCAAGTCACGTCATAAGTCATTATAAAAAACACAGGGACGAATGTGAGCAATACTTTGATTTACAGCAGATGCATTCAAATTATCAACCATCAAAGGAGACGTCGGCGTCTTCTGTGTGATGCTGTGGGACCTCTTGTCGCGCCTGGAATTTGGTTTTTGGTCACATGACTCATTTAATTTGAAAAAAGTTTTTCCATTGCGGTTTTGTGAAATAAAAGTACAAAAAATAAAAAAATACAAGAGAGACACTGGAAGCTCCCATGCAACGCAATGAAGATGCAGACGGACCGGTAGAAATCCGGAGTCAGGATCTGACAGATAGTTGGAGAATCCAGCATTTGCTTTGTTTTGGTTGAGCTGTGGGGGATCTATCTGACATCTTCTGTTTGTCATGAATTGATTTATTTTACTACCACATATTATAGTGACCAATATTTGAACTTTCAAACTAAAGAAATCTGCTGAGCCTCTATAAAAAAAGCTCTATTTCAACAACATTTCATCAACTCTAAACTGGATTAATTAGCTTCACGGTCAGTGAGCTTAGTTATACATTTGGTTTTCACGTTGAGTAATGGGCTGTCAGGAGAGGTTACACGTCTATTAACTGCCCAGGACAGAAGATTTTATCACAGGAGACTCTTCAAACCTTTAACAGACACTCAGAAAGAACCTGTAGGAAATGCATGTTTTATTCAAACCAGGAAATTCATCATTTCTGATCATTAAAGTGTTTAAGAAGTGCTGATTGAATTGCATTAGTCAGTTTCATCATGAGGAGCTGGGCTTGCTCGCTGTTGGAAAGTATTGAAAGAAATATGATGGAATAATAAATATTTCCCGTCTGCTGGTCATCCAAGTTGTAAAGTCCGACTTCGATCATCTTTTGATTTATTTTAAAAGCGTTCCCGATGGTCTTTTAATCAGGATTGAGCCGTCTTTAGCCAAAGTAAAAAACTGGAATTGTTTATTTACATACATTCTTTTTTAACTGTAGAGTTCTTGATGTTTTTCACCATATTTTGTTAAAGCACTAACACAATACAGCCTTGCAACTTGAAAATACTTTCGGAAGCAGAAGTTTATCTTCTGTCACAACCAAATTGTGAGCACATTTTGTGTTTCAAAATAAAAGACCAAAAAAAAAAACATGCCATCTAGACATGTTAAAATAAAATACAAATGTGAAAATTGAAGCCCACAAATTGTTTCTGGTTCATTTTAACACATTCTTTCGGCTACCGTAAGTCTTCAACCATTGATTCCATTAACATCATTCCAGCTGATTCTGAAGTGAAGAATAGCTGCTTTAGGCTGATTTGCAACACTTTACAATAGTATAGTTCTTTTTAGTGGTAGTAAAGTGTTGCATGTTGGTGCAAAGCTGCTTTTTTGCACATCAAAATCAGCTGTTTCATATTTATCATGTCAACGATTCAAAGATTTACAATATGTCATAAAGTGTGTGAGATTAAGATGTCCATGGCGACAACTCTGGTATTAAAGGGTTAAACCCCCTGCTTTCTATTCGGTGAATACAAATCAAAAATATCTTCATGGCCCTGAATAGAGCACTCGCGGCAGCCCGAACCAGTTAAAAATAGGAGCTGCATTGACTATGAACTTACTCAAATTGGATTTGCGATAATAAATTTGCCTAATGGAAACATGACAATTTCAAAAAAAAACTTGCATTTATCAGGAAAAAAATGGTTTTATGCTTGAAGGAAGTGGTTTTTGTGGTGTATCGAAATAAACATATTTCACAAAACTGCGATGAAAACACTTGGAATTAAATGAGTCACTTGACCAACAACCGGACACCACAGGTCACCACAAGAGCCGTCACAGCATCACAGCTCATCAAACGTTGAGTGTATCATGCAGAATTGTTAGATCCACAGCTCCTCTGTAAGATCAACAACCTCGATTTCTCAAAATCTCTTCATCTGTAGCCGCCACTCCATGACCTGAATAAGACGCCGACGTCTCCTTTGATAGATGATGATGAGCGCTACTGCTGTGGCAGAAATGAGAATGTATCTGCTGTAAATCAAAGTATTGTTCACATCCGTCATTGACTTATTGCTGGACTTGGTTTTTGTTTATTCGCATAACAGTAATTATGATTTAATGGAAACAATGTGATTGCAATTTTTTTTTTTTTTTTTGACATTTCTAGAATTGTGATAAAGTTTTGTGCACATTATTAATGGAAAGACGTTTACTGTTCTAGGCATTAGTTTCTACAGAGTGGCAGTAGTTTTTTAGAAATTTGCCTCTGAATTGTGGGCGGGACTGTTGGCAGAGAGCAACCCCACCCCCAGTTCCCATCACCCATCTATTTAAATGCTTCCCCTCTAGCTTACAGTCCCACCAGATTTCAGTTCAAACGAGGAAAAAAAAGGCGTATATGGATCTAGTCGTCGGAGCGGAGACATTAGAATGGAGCGGAACAGTTGGCTTGTGGCCAAGCACGCATATTTTCTAGCTCTTTTACCACTTCAGTGGCCTTGTGGGAGAGTGTCCGCCCTGAGACTGGAAGGTCGTGAGTTCAAATCCAGGCCGAGTCACACTAAAGACTAAAAATGGGACTCGGTACCTCCGTGCTTGACACTCGGCATTAAGGGGTTGGATTAGGGAGTTGGTTTCTGAGTGCGACTGTGTCTGCAGCTCACCTCTCCCCCAGGGAGATGGGTCAAATACAGAGAACAAATTTCACAAGAGTGGGACTTTAAGTTTTTCAAACTAATCTTCCTGATTCACAATGATTTGAAAATAAAAACACTTTGAATTTTATTTTCATTAACTTATATTCTTTAACACTAAACATGATTTTTATCAAAGTGGGTCTTTAAAGGGACCTTCATGCCAACAGGGTTCAAGTTTACCTCGACGATGTTGTGTTTTTGAAGTGAGACACTTGTGTTCAGAATTGTCGGACTCCTTTGTGAAACATGCAGCTTTTGCAAAGAGACACTGAGGGTTGAACAGGAAGTGGAACAGGAAGGCAGGGTAAGCTGTGGTTTTCTAATCTTTTCTGTGAAATAAGTCTTCGCTTTGCTTTTAAAGTGACAGGAGAATGAAAATGATGACCAGACTTCAGGCTGGTCAGCTGCTATTAAAAGGTTCAGGTTCTTAGTAAAATGTTAAATTCTAAGGGGATTTATTTTGTGCTGCTAACACATTGTTTATTTATACAAGTCTAAGACTTTTGAATCGAAGCAGAAGTGACGAAATCTGTGAAAATGTAGCTTCTTTTTTCCATTTCTCCAGTTCAACTTTCAAGCTTTAATTATTCATTAGTCATTCTTTGCACAAAGCAACAGGCTGAAATCTCTGGAAGAGGATCTTCGCTCTGTTTTTTTTTTTTTTTTTTTTCAGCGTCCGTACCAGACTGCGGGGTCATTGCAGAAATAGCACGTCCTGTAGCGAGGCAGTCACTTCCTCTTTGCAGGGTTCCTCATGGAGCCTCTGTGGTAGCCGTAGCTTCAGCCGCAGCCAGCGATGGTATGCAGGAGATTCACAGGAGGCCATGTTCTTCTCGCTGAAATGGAAAGGTTGGCTGGAGGTAGGCGGAGAGCGAGCTCAGCTTTCCCCGTCGCGTTGCGGTAAAAGTTCAGCTGCTGTCACAGGACCCTGCCTGAAGTGCTCCTGATTGAGCGGAGATGTTTTTCCGGTGAAGTCATTGCCTGATAGAGAGCGCTTGACAGGGTTTCTGCTTTGTTTAAATCTCTGGGTGAGGTGTCAGAAGTGTTTACATCTCCTCTGTAAAAGAAAAGAAAGATTTGGGATAAAAACCAGAGTTTTATCTACACTTTCTTTGTCTTTTCCATTGAGTTAAATTGTGTTTTCTTCTGTATGGAAAAATCAAGACTGATTGAAACTTCAGAGGTGTTTGCTGGTTCGCCGTTTGTTGTTGCAGGAAGTGAAAACTGTTGTAGGACTTTCAAACGCTCTGCGGTCCGGTCTGTCTGAAAACAGAACTGAGCGGGTTCTAGTGTGTCAGGGCTCTTTGGTTCTCACAAACCGAGATGCCCATTAAAACGCTGGAAAACTCCCTCTTGCCCATTTCCTCTGGCTTTGGGTGGAGGCTGTGATGTAAGTCCTGGAGAATAGAAAGTCTGTTCTTCTCTGGATCCCTTTATGGGAATGGGATTCTGCTCACTGTGTTAGCCACTGATGATGATGATGAGTTAATGCAGAGGCAGAGCAGACAGAGAGGCCTGTTTTGAGAAGGTCAGACATGTGATTTCCAGAAAGCGCATCCTGCAGATGTGTCTCACTCATCATACCGTCTGGCTGCGAGAATCCATCTGGACTGCAAGAATGTGTGCTTGTCACTGCTGTGTTAGTGCTGGTTCCAGTTCGCCAGTCCTCCCAGGCATCAAACGCAGACCTCCTGATCAAACCCGAAGACAAAAAGCAGTTCATTAACGCCGCTCCTTTAACGAATTACTCTGTTGTCAGCATAAATAATGTGTCGAACCCCCTGCTGCTGCTACATCAGACTAATAATGTGGCTCTGCGGGGTTTGGATTGGAGTTGAGCACAAAGCAGCTGGTCGAACGGAGAGGCATTTTGTCTGCGGCTGGTGTGTTTGTCCACCTGACGCATCACCGGCTTCACCTTGAGCCTCTACATCCTCAACGTTTGAGTTTGAGTTTATTAATTGTTTCAAGCATGGTCAATTACAGCATATTTCAATCAACTTAGACGTATCACCTATATAATTAACCAAAATTAAGTCACCATCAGATTCAGAAAGTATACATCCTTGTACCTCTTTGATATCCTTATTTCTGTTATATGAACTAACAGTCAATGCTTGAAACAGGAAGGGAAGAAGCAAAACTTATTTAATCCCTTCCCCTCTATAATCTGCATAATTTAACAATGAGACATGGTTGCTATATTTTCATTTATCTAAATATAAGACCCAATACTAACCTAATCCCATCATACACACATATATATGTCAAAAATCACAATAACCATTATCAGTTATAACATATCAATAATAGTATAGTTCCCATTAAATGATTTAACCACCCGTAGTTTAACACTGGGTCCTTCCACCTTCATGACCATTATTCACCTTCACCTCTATACTGAAACATTAACATTTTTTTTGTATCTTTTTTAAAATATATAGATATTAGAGCATTGTTTAAGCTCCTCACTTAACACATGCCAAAGTTTGATGCCACACACTGACACACAGACATGTTTCCGGTTGGTTCTTGCAAATTGTATTTTAAATTCCCTACATCCTCTTAAACTGTAGCCTTTTTTATTTTCAGAGAAAACTTTTTGAATGGTATTAGGTAATACATTTCTGTTTGCTCTGAATATGAACGTGAAGCTGTTCGGAAGAGGAGATTGAATGGAAAACTTGAAATTACTGAAGTACAGCAGAAAAGTAGATAAGACATTGGTCAAAAATTACTGTTAGTATTGGATGAAAGAAGAAACTCTGGATGAAACACTTGGATGTGGCCAAACTCTACAAACTGAACAATTCTCTAGTGAGCCTCCAGATCTAGATCTGCACAGACTAAAAAGCTAAATGACGAATGAGCTATTTGAGGAATTTGTTCTGCTAGACAAGAAAACTTGACAGTTATCTGTTAATCGGTAGATCCGGTTCCCATTTACATATTCTAACGAAAAATGCGTAATACAATGATGAGTCAGAAAAAAATCACCACAGGAAGTCTTTCATAAACATTCAGTCTGGAGGTAAATTCATGTTTCTCAAAACAGACTTTTTTTTAGCTCCACCATTATACATTGGAATCGTTGACTGTATATGAGAACTGGACTGAGTGACCACTCCCCCATTTCGTTCCAAACAGGAAATACCCGTTGACTCCTTGAAGCCAAAATCCCATAGACTTCTTTTT
>NC_050514.1:29746723-29757059 GCF_002922805.2 Oryzias melastigma | reverse complement strand
TTTTTTAGAATTGTATGAATCTACAATTCCAAAATTAAGTGAAATTTCCCAGAATTCCCAGAAAAACCAGTATGCATCAATGCTCACTAGATTTAGAAGCATAGACCACAATGCATTGTGTTTGACCAATTTTTGGCAAAAAAATGTAGATAAATGTATTTCTAATAAACATCAACGTTAAGTCAGTAAATAGTTGTCGTAAAATGGTTGAATTTTTTAAGTTTTTACTTTGTGAAATCTCTGACGTTATATTCGTCGTTTCGTGAGCACGGTGTCTGAAATCCAGGGCACTATAGTTCCACGCGATATCGTTTTTTAGTAGTTCAAAATTAGGGAAGGAATTTTGTCACAGCCATTGTCTATACTACGAAAACATAGCAACCAAATTGATTTTATTTGGTTGGAACTGGAAGTAAACCATTTTCTATGAGTGACATCACACTCACTCTGTCCAGTTCTAATGTTCAGTCAAAGAGACCAACCTATTAATGCAGTAAGCCCCCTTGTGGTTTCTTGGTAAACTTTCATATCTTTTCCGTTTAATAATCAGAAGTGCTTCCGTTTTAATGTCATATAATTGTTTCTATATGCAGATGTAGAGTGAACACAGAGAAAATAGCGTCTGTGCTCTGAACTTTGGGAAGTGAAACACAAATGCCACCATGCAAATCTGAGAAATCAAGAAGTTTAAACGGTTTTTGAAGGGAAAACATGAAGTGACAAAAAAAGGTTGGGACTTGTTCTCTGCTTTGTGATCAAATTTGTTTAGATGAATGAACTGTTGTGATCATCTATTAAAAAGATTGATCGTGTCTTTGTCCCTCCTGGTCAGTGATCGTTTTAAGTCGTGCACATGTCAAGCTAGCAGCTGTTGGAGGGAAAACAAAGTTTCTGGGGGTTTGATTATCTCTCATAGGTTCAGTGTGAAAGACGAGCAAATCAATGAAGTCAGCTGGAATATTACAGTGTAACAGAACCCTAAACTCCATTGGAGAAAAGAGGATTTGAGTTTGAGTCTCCATGTCTATCCACACTATCTCTGCTTCTTAAGCGCTAGTCATAACTGCCCTTATGGGTGCACAAAATATTAAGATGATAACCTAGCCAACAACGCTAAATGGGCTCTAACCGTGGGCAGAAAATGTGGGCCCCACCTATGTTTGCCCACATTGGCTTAAGGTGATACTCAGTTGGCTGGCTCGCTACGCCAGCCAGCCGCCTGTAGCCGCCTCGCTACTGCAGAGCTCGCTAGCTTGGTTTAGAGGAGCTTAATAGCTCAATACAGCGGAGCTCGCTACAGAGGAGCTCGCTAGCTTGGTTTAGTGGAGCTTGCTAGCTTGCTACAGAGGAGCCCGCTAGCATGCTTCAGTAGAGCTCGCTAGCTTGCTACGGAGGAGCTCGCTAGCTTGCTTTAGCAGAGCTCGCTAGCTTGCTACAGAGGAGCCCGCTAGCATCCTACAGTGGAGCTCGCTAGCATGCTATTGCAGAGTTCACTAGCTCAATGCAGAGGAGTTTGCTACAGCAGAGCCTGCTAGCTTGATACAGTGGAGCTTGCTAGCATGCTACAGCGGAGCTACATAGCTTGCTACAGAAGAGCCTGCTAGCACACTTCGCTGTCCACCGGGTGGCTAGCATAGCGAACTAACCCACTGAGTCCCTTCTTCAGTCAAAGTGAGCAAACACAGGTGAGATCACCACAGAAACTGCGGACAAACCCAATCAGGGCCACATCTTCTGCCCAACTGGGGCCCACTTGGCCTTGCTGGCTGGGAAACCACGTATGCCAGCGACAGGTTGTAGTGAACACTAATACAACACTTAATTCGGCGAGGCGCAGGCACATCGTACAGATATTTTTACTTTTTAAACCTCCCAAACTTCGTAAGTGCAGTTCAAATGATAAGTGTGCTCAAGGACCAGCCCAAAAACCCGTACAGGTCGAACTAAAACCTTACTTTTATCCTGAATTTGTTCAAACTTTCTTGTTAACTTTGGGTGTAATTCCACCCTGTCATCACAATCGGCAGAATTCTTCATGTTTTTGACGCTGCATTTTTTTCCACGCAGGACAAAGATCGAGATAAAAAAGACAAGGAGGGCAAGGAGAAGGACAAGAAGACTTTGAACGGCCATCTTTTCACGCCCTCCAGCCAGACGGCACAATGCTTCCAGTGCAACAAGTCTGTCACCAACAAGGATGCTTTATTTTGCTCTTGTAAGTGTTTTGTTCCTTTTGTTTTCTTGGTTTCTAATCTAACCGCACATCAGAGTCATGTTTCATGAGTCATTCTGAGCAGCAGGTCAATTTACTGTAAAGGTTTGTTACACACGTCATTTCATTCGGAGGAAACAATTGTTTCGTTGATGGTAATATGGGCAGATTTGTGTTTCTGCCCGAGGCTGCATCGTTACCGCAGTGAAGCTGCGAGGCTTCCTGAAGCACAGAGACTTAAACAGTCGGCTGTAATGCCGACAGAGCGCTTTTTCGAAGCAGTTTCTGTTTGAAGCAGCAGCTCTATAAAGAGGATATTGCTCAAGTCTTTAGGTGGGACTCCTCCTCCAGGGAGAAAACGCAAAAAAGGAGAAATGAGTTTCGCCACAAACTCCCGCGGATCCTCGGCACAAACGAGAAGCAGCTCTTTTTCTGCTCACAGATGTCCACTCTGCAGATGCACAGCAAATCCTGGGAGTCAGATTTGCTGGAGTTGGTTAGAAGTGCAAAAAAGAAAGAGATCTTAGATGTTTTATGCGTCTCATGCCGAGTTACTTTTGAGCGGAGGTGTCTGTGGAACTCCAGGAGTGGAAATCATGGCAGTTACAAAGAGGTTGCTGGTTTAACTCCAAGTAGAAAACTAAAAACAAGTGAAATCTGCTCCAGATCTTCCTATTCTCTGCACTTCCTGTTTGAGCTTGGAGTCTTTTCCTTTTTGCTCACAGGTCGAAAACCGAAATCGCTCTCGCATTTATGACTTTTGTTTACCGACGGTGACTTGGGAAGGAGCGTAACTTTTCCCACGCAGAGCAGCGTAAATGTTCATGCGTCACTCCGGGCTCGATCCGTTTTTCCACTTCACCGGCGAGCTGTGTTGCCCCTCGATTGCATCACGCGTCCCGCCCCAGTCTGGCTTTCATTAGTGGTCTGCTGGAGTTTTCCTGGCCGGCCATGAAAACCAGTCAGGATTTTCTAGCCCCCACCCCTCCACGCACCCCCTCACTGGCCCCAACACCACCTTCCAAAACTCCCAGCATTCACTGCTCTTTGTTTTTTCCAGACTGCAATGCTTCCGTCCACAAGGGCTGCAGGGACAGCCTGCCGGTCTGCGCCAAGGTGAAGATGAAGGTAAGCAGCTGTCACGCCCGCCCCACCGGTGGACTGTTTTTTTCTGGTATCGTTTTCATTTATTTCTTCTATTCTCTGTTTTTCTGTCCAGCTGCCCAAACAGCAGTTTACCGTTCCAGATTCAAGCACTTTGCCTGCAGTTACAATGAGGAACAAATGTAAGTTTCCAGTTTTGTGAGGCCAAAAATCCCCCAACCCATCTGCAAACCAGCAGTTTTAAAGTCTCCCTCCGATGGAAATCATGTTTTTTGAGTTTTTATGAGTGGGATTTTTCTTATGAAAGAGAACAAATGTAATAAGAAATAATGTAGTTTTTTTTCATTTCCAAGTATTTCTCCTTTAAATCGCTGTCAATCAAACTGAGAACTCTGGAAAACCGGACTCCACGGAGCTTCAATGTGACCGTGGAAATGTGAACGGCGGCTCATTTGACGGCAGTTGTAAAGGATTGTAAATCAATGAAATGCCTCATAAAGAGCTACAGAAACATTGATATGACACAATCTCCTCAGAGAACAAACCACATTTATGTCGCATTTCTTTTGTTTCTAGCGTCTTTAGTGGCACCATCTTCAAAAAGCAGCTGAAACCTGTAAAATGATCCTTTTGGACCGCAGTGGTCAAAGCCAGACGAGCTTTTACCCTCGTGCAGTATCCGTCAGGCATCCCGGAAACAAAATTAAGTCGGTCGTTGTGGGCCAAACAGCAAACTGGCTTTAAAATAAAATTTAAAAAAGGTTTCCACCGGTAACATCCGAGCCAAGTCTGACTGGAGCCCCTGTCTGCGCTCGCCGTGTGCTGCTACGTTTCCAAAGGATTAATGTGACATCCTCTCAATCTGGACTCTCCATCTTTGTAAAGACTTACGATCGTGTTTCCACCATCCTCTGATAATCCTGTGTTTGTTGAGCATCACGCAAACGTTCCCAACAGGAGAACGACATAAAGATGTCATTTAAAAATCATTTTTTGTCTGCATTTTTTACGAACACTTAGGTACTAATAGATCACAACAGGAATGAGTTTTTCAGTGGAAAAACACACATTCTAGAGACATTTCACTTGTACTTATATTCATAAAATTATTTGCTCCTGAAATTACGATTAAGCATCATTTTGAGGTAAATTTGTCAGCCTTACCTGTAACTGATGTCTCTGGTGCAGCCGGGGGGACACGCGAGCGCCCCTGGTCCGCCATCCTTTCCCCCGACGAGACTTCCTCCCTGATGATCCCGACGGCACGGAGGCACACCAGCATCATGACGTTCCAGGGAAACAACCTCTCCAAGAGTCTCTCCATAAGCAACATTGCTGGGTGAGAAGAGGACTTTAGGAACTGATTCTGGTTGAGCGATTCAATGAGGAAAATAGAGTTTTTAACATGTTCTTGTGACATATTAAGAAAATGTTGACTCAAATTTCCATTTCTAAGTATTTCTTTATTCAAATGGTTGTGAACCAGGAGCAGGTGAAACAATGCTGGGTGAACTTGAGTGCAGTTTAATGCAAAGTTCTTCTAAGAATAGCTGCTAAGACTATTTGTTTTTCTTTACATACGTTTTTTTTTTTAGTTTAGAAGCTAAAAAGTCTTTTTCTCATTCCTGTTCTGACTTTAACAACCCTTCCTTGCAGCCCGGTGTTTGACGAGATGCCCATCAAAAGTCTGCGGTACCTCTCTCAGTCCACCGACTCGCTCAACAGAACCAACCAGGTGACGGAGTCCATGGAGTCCCTCACAGACGAAGGTCGGCGCAGACAAAATACTGCTCTCGCCTGTTCACGCTGGAACGGTTTCATTCTGCCAGCGTGTGAGACACGGCAGTAAAATGTGTGCTGCTGGTTCAGGAACGGAGATGATGGACGGGCAGCTGATGGGGGAGTTCGACGCCGAGGCCAAAGAGCTGGAGGCGGACTCCTGGAGTTTGGGGGTGGAGCAGCAGTACCTGCAGCAGCTGGATAAGGAGCTGGTCAAGAGACAGGATGTCATCTATGGTAAATGCTTAGCCGTTTTTAAAATCAGTTAATTTCATTTATAAAGCATAAAAAAATGGTGCAAAACAAAAAATTTGAGGTAGCTGAAAACCACCTGTCCTACTTTATTTTATTTTTTTTCTCGTTATAAAAGGATAATTTAAAACCTCTCTACCTGATTTTTACCTGATTTAAGTCACTTTATTTTGTGGTTAATAAAAACAGTACAAGTAAACAATCCCAAAACATTGTTTTTTAGTCTATTTTTTATTTATTAGTGGATCTACACTCTTTAAATGCCTTAATTAATTTCCCTAAAAAACCCCAAAAAAGAAGTTGATGGACGGAACCCAGGGGCTTCTGCGTGGTGCGTTCACTGAGCTCTGGACATCCGCAGCAACACGAAGTCGTTTATCAGAGAAAATGCCGAAGACTAGAACTGATCCATGTACAGGTTAATGGTTTAACAGTGTTGATATTTTTCTGAAAAACGGATTTGTTTTCATGTGGATTGTATAAAAATGGCATGCCTTGTGATGTTTTAATGTATTATATTTGTTTTTCCTGTAAAAATGAATAAAAAATAAATAAATCCTGGCCCTCACACACCCCTGATGGAAAGTCTAAGCTTCCTCTTTGAGGAGCAGCTTGAACATGAAGTGTTTGCTCTGCGTCTGCAGAACTGATGCAGACGGAGATGCACCACATACGAACTCTGCGCATCATGTCGGAGGTGTACAGCAAAGGCCTGCAGAAGGAGGTGCAGCTGGAGCAGCTGACGATGGAGAAGCTCTTCCCTGTCCTGGACGAACTCCTGGAGCTCCACACGCAGCACCTCCTGCGCCTCGTAGAGCGCAAAAAGGAGAGCCAACTGGATGGGGGGAGCTTGGAGGGAAGCTTCGTCATCAACAGGATAGGAGACATCCTGATCAATCAGGTCTGAGCTGCTCAGATAGAAGTGAAACTTTTCGTTTTTTCTGTCCCATTTTAACATTAGTCACGTCCTCTTGTAGTTCTCAGGATCAAACGGTGAAAGTATGAAGAAGGTTTATGGGAAATTTTGCAGTCGCCACAATGAAGCTGTAAGCCTCTACAAAGACCTCCTGACCAAAGACAGACGCTTCAAAGCCTTTATCAAAGTAAGCATGTATTTGTACTCCGGCAGGCCTGCTTTCACTCACATATCTCCCTCAGTGTACTTTGGTCAAAAATATCTTTTTTCATGAGGATTTATGCTTTCGGAGATGTTGAATCGAGTTCTAACAGATAATCTCTGGAGTGCTTTTTGCTCTACTTTGATCTGATTCTCCCCCCCCCCCACACGCTTCTGTTTGGTCGTGTGGTTCCGTCATCAAATAAAAGTACACACAGTTCCTTTCCTAATGTTTTACTTAGCAGAACATGAAAACGTGTCTCCTTAAAGGCTTCACGGTACTGAGAAACTGATCAATTTTGGGCGCAATAAAGACCAAATTTATGGTGAAAGACTTTAAAGCTTAAGGCTACAAATGCATGTATGACGTGCATGCGGGAAGTCTTCAGATTCCTGGTGTGTAAGGAAAACATCACTAACCTGGAAAGCAGAAGAGATTGGCTGAAGGAGCGTTCACACCGGCCGCGTCGACCCAATCCCAATAAAATCCCAATAATGCTGAGCTTTGACCAATCAGGGACTTGGATTTGGTAGTAACGTGTCAGTAGCGTCCTTTCAGAACGGTTTAAAAATCCGAGGAGAAGCTAATAATTCCCTTTTTTTTTCTTTTGCCAAGACGGATGTTTATAGGAGCAGAGTTGGGAAAATAAAAAGCGTGGACCAAGATTTGCACCTCTGAATTCTCGCTCTGAGCCTCTATCTGTTGTAGGTGGCGGATGAGAGCGGGTAATAAGTAAAAAAACAGAAGAAGAAGAATTCTCTCCCTGCTTGTCCATGCTGGTCCGGTGTGAACACCCCCTGCTGGATGGCGTTGAACCTGACCTTCATATAGGCTCAAAATTGATCAGCAAAATAAAAACTTTGAAAAAGTTAAAATCCTGGCAAACCGGATCACCTTTATCTTTCTCTTTTTAACTTTGCCCCACCCCCCCTAATTCCTGCCCTTCTTTTATTTACAAGTCGTGGTTGGAAACGGGAAAGTTCGCTTCCGGACTCAATCCAGAACAAAGTGGACTCGGTCTGAACCAACAGTCTGAATGGTCTGAACCAACAGTCTGAATACCCCCTCAGACTCGATCAAAATCTAATATTTATTTTATTCCTTTTATGATCAGCGATTTATATTTCAAGCTTATAATTACTGATAAATACTCTACTAGAAGTCTGAAGTTTTTCTCTAAAAAAGAATAATTTCATCTATTTTTGCAAAAGTTTTTAATTTATAATTTGTACCGAAAAAGCTTTTACACATCTTGTTTATTTAACCGATTCACTGAGTTTTGATCGTCTGAAGTTCGGTTTCCCAGCTGCTCACTCAACCTGTTGTGTGGCCACGTTTCTCTGATCCACCTTTTGTTCGTCTTCTTCCAGAAAAAGATGAGCAGCAGTATTGTGCGGAGGCTCGGCATCCCAGAATGCATCTTGCTGGTGACCCAGAGGATCACGAAGTACCCTGTGCTGATTCAGAGGATGCTGCAGCACACCAAAGGTTGGCCTTCTCTGTTTTTCCTCTACGCTCACAGTGTGACCTCACAGCTTTGGGGCACATGTGGACGGCACAAAGGTATATCTGCAGAATCAGTAGTTTCAGCTTCAGCTAAGTACAAAAGCTGAGTCGTTTAAAAAATAAAGGCAGGAAGGTAGAATGAAACCATGAAGCCCCTTGAGGACAATTCATCACCGCAAAGGGGTTTAAGGTTTTTTTTAATGATTTATCGTCACCAAACCAACTTAAATGTTTTAAAATCTCAGTCATAAAAGTTTCAGATCATCACGATTTGAAATGATTCTGGTGAAAAACACGCCAAACCCTCCAAAAAGCCGACTTTCTCTCAGTGTTCCTGGAAGCTTCCTCAAAGGCAGATGTTCTCTCACACACCACTTCATCTATTTACAGGAGCTGGAAAAGGTGTTTTTTTAAGAATAAAAGATTAAGCAGAATTTAAGAAGCTGAAATATTTCACAGCGTATTTATATCTGATTTGAAGCTGCTCTCATCAGCTGGCTTCCTGTAGCGCACCTTCTCTGTAATCCTTCCCAGGAGCCTCTTTACGGATCCATGTGGGATGAGGGACTTAATCCCCAGTGTACTTCCAGAAAACTCTTTCCTGCCAACTCTCCTAAAGAGACAAACACTAAACACTGAGTTGGGTGAAATGTTTTGCTGATTTGAGGCGTTGAAGCTCAGAAGGAGAATCTCACATTTGCAGAAAGGATCAGAAGTGTGTCATTTACTCATTTACTGGACCTTCAAACGCTCAGTGTGCTTTTCTCTGCTGTCATTTTGTTTTTTTTAATCAATGCATCAGAGCTTCTGTAGAAAGCCAGCATTACATCAGTTTTCCCTTTAGTGAATTTTCATCAATTTGGACCCAAAATTACAAAACAGCCACAATTTTATGAATATTTACTGACTTTTACGTTTCCACTTTATTGTTCTGTTTACAGAGTAATACAGGCTTTAGCTATCCAAATTATTTATCAGTTAAGATATAAAATAAATTAAAAAAAAGTTGTTTTTAAGGTAACATTTATTTCGCTTTGTTTTTTCAAAAACATAAAAGTAAAAAAAAAAACGTTTGAATCAAACACATTAGATTGAAGCCTCCAAAGTGACCCAGAAACTGTTCAGTCAAGTCGACGTTTCCACTGTAGGAGACACGGCCACAACAATAAACATGCATCAGAACCTGTTTATGAAAGCATTCAAGCGTGGTATAAATCTTTACTTTTTCTTATTAATTCTAAAATTGCATTTCTTTTGTACGAAATAAACTAACTTAAACATCTGCCCCTTTTTCCTGTCATATATATAATCAAATACAATATTCACATATGTAAACGGATAGAAAAGCAAGAAAAGTAACTTATCTCACAAAACAGATGTCTACAATTAATATATCCTGTTCTTTTTTTCTAAGGTAGAATAGAAATGATAAGAATGATTTTAGTTTGTGGGCCAAGTTCCCCATCGGGGCATCCTCTCCTGAAAATGTGACGGAACATTTAATCAGCAATCTCACTAAATGTTGAGTTAGATGTGGGAGTGTCTGTTGCCATGGTAACCAGTGATGCTTTATGGAATTTGGGCTGTAAAACAGTTTGTTTTTTTTAGATATTTGCATGAAAATGTGTGCATTTGGGATACCAAAACAAAATGTCTTCTAATTTTTATTCTAAGTTTTTTAAAAGTATCTGCATTCATGTAAATAAATGTATTTTAGGAAGAATATATATTTTTTCTAAAACGTCCCTGCTTTGACTCAAGGGTCCATTTGTTCAGGATCTGTTGCAGTTGTCACTTTTCTGGTTAAATTGTGAATGTTTGTAGGAAATGTTCTTGTGACATCAGTATTTTGTATATATTTTTCTTTTAACTTTTAAGTATATTTGGAAAACTGACGTTAAAATTCATTCTAAAGAAGTTTATGTGAATCTATGCATGTCCACAGTCCAGCTCGTGCAGCGAGTTTGAGTTTACTATAATTCTTTCATAAAATCATTAATATGTGGCCACCAGCATTTTCTATAAACTACAATTTCTTTGCTAATTAATTTTAAGCCGTCATAAACCTGTAGCAACACAGGACCCTTTGGTGTCAACTTTTTAGCTGATTTCTAAAATGTAAATAAAATAGAAAAGTTGACAGTGAGCCTCTGCTTCCAAGACAAGTGGCTCATTTATGAAACAGCTGTGGCTGCCTGATGTTTCAGCAGACTGTAGATGTTTTCAAGGATTTAATATCAAGAGAAACTACCAAAGGAGACATACTATCTACAGTATGGGTCTCAAACTCAAATCAGCCGGGGGCCGCTGGAGACAGAATCTAGTTGAGGCCGGGCCGCATCAGGATTTTCACAAGAAAATCGCT
>NC_050514.1:29678093-29746462 GCF_002922805.2 Oryzias melastigma | reverse complement strand
TGATTGGTTCATTCAGCTCTGCACATAACAACTGTCATTCATATCAACCTTGCGGGCCGCACTAACAGTAATCTTTCATATGAAGACGGGGGCCGCAAATAATCATCCTGCGGGCCGCAGATGGCCCGCGGGCCGCGAGTTTGAGACCCCTGATCTACAGTATGACAAAAAATCACTATTTGACAGTAATTTTTGTAAAAACCTACTTGGATGCATTTGTTTTCTATGCCATTGCAATTAATGAAATAGTACATTTGCATTTGATATTATTCAAAGAATGCAGTAAAATCTTTTCCTCTTTGGAAAAACTTTGGACACAGCTGCTGTGAAGGAACTGAGCTCCTCGTGTTAAACCGCTGCTTCGTTTCCTGCTCTTCATCCCAGAGAGCGACGAAGACTTCGAAGACCTGAACGAGGCCATCCGGCTGGTGAAGGAGGTGATCGCGGCGGTGGACAACAAGGTGAACGAGCACGAGAAGCGACAGCGCCTGAAGGAGTTTCACAGCCGCATGGACAGCAAGTCCATCATGACCATGAAGAACAAGCAGATGTTTGCCCGGGAGGACCTGCTGAGGAGGAGGCTGATCCACGACGGAGCGCTGCAGCTCAAGAACGCCCAGGGAAGGCTAAAGGGTGAGGAACCGCTCCCTTTTGTTTGTATCTTTCATCAGAAATGTGAAGACCAACTCACCTGGTGGTTGCTTTTCCTGCAGATGTCCATGCTCTGCTGCTGTCAGACGTCTTGGTCTTCCTGCAAGAGAAAGATCAGAAATACGTCTTTGCTATGCTGGTACGTCTCTGCCCTCCTCTTCCACTTCCTTTGCTTTTTCCATCTGGAAATAAGTCGAAGTGTTGCTAGAGAGAATCTTCTCATCTTTTCTTATGCTAATGCCGTTAGCCGTTAGCTTCACTTTCCTCTCTGTGAACCTCCTCCTCAGCTTCTCCACATGACAAACTCCTCCTGTTCCACACTAGCAAGTATGGAAACAGAAGCAGGACAGTCACATCCATCATTTAAAAGAGATTTAAAACAAAAAAATCCAACATGGTTTAGTTGATAGCAGCCATTTTAATCCAGTTCTGTGAAACGTAAAGACCCACTTCATTCCAGATGTTTTTTCCTTTTGAATTTTGTCAAAAAAAGATTAAAAAAACATAGATTAGATTAGATTAGATATGGTTTATTTCAAGTAATCAAAAAATAATAATTATCATGCAATACAATCAATCAACGGAAGTTTAAGTCCATACAGAAATGTCAAACACAGGATAGCTGGAAAATAAAAGATAGATTGCCTTAAAGGGAGTAGGAGGAAGCAAACGTATATATAATCCCACCCCGGCTTAACCAAACCTTTTCCTTTATGTGTATTATCATTATTAAGTTCATAAATTAAGATCAGATATTTATATCTTTCCAACATAGATTCAGGTTATTAAGAATCCTCAAGATACAACAAATCACACTGAATGTGTAGATCTTTTATCAGAATTCAGAAAAACAGATTGTTTTTTATTACACGTCCGCTCATAACCGTGAACCGGAAGAAAAAAGGAACTGAGGATAAATAAACCAGAGAAAAATAAATAAAAGACCAAATGAAATTTGTTTTTAACATGTTCTTGAGGCTTTTACCAACGATGGAAGGCGCATATAAAGAAAATTAAGCTTAAAAAGTATTTCGTAATTCAAATAGTTTTGAAATGAGAGATGAAGAAAAAATACTGTTTGAAAAAGACGTCTTTGTTTTCTTCGTCCGATCTGTTATCTGAATTAAAACTGTTCAGCTGCATGGCTCCGATATTACTTGTCATTTTTCCATCCATCCACCCATTTTCTTGACCGCTTCTTCCCTTTCGGGGTCGCGGGGGTGCCGGAGCCTATCCCGGCTACTGAAGGGCGAAGGCGGGGTACACCCTGGACAGGTCGCCAGTCCGTCGCAGGGCCTCAATCACACACACATCCACTCTCACATTCACACCTAGGGGCAATTTAGAGTCGCCAATTAACCTATGAGGCATGTTTTTGGATGGTGGGAGGAAGCCGGAGTCCCCGGTGAAAACCCACGCATGCACGGGGAGAACATGCAAACTCCACACAGAAAGGTCCCAGCCGGGATTTGAACCGGGGCCTTCTCGCTGTGAGGCAAGAGCGCTAACCACTTGCGCCACCGTGCAGCCCTACTTGTCATTTTTGTTGTAGTAATGTTAAGTTAGGGCTGTGAGGGTCTGTAAGCTAACAAAACACTCTCTGCAACTGGGCGGTGAAAGGGGGGCCGGGTTGCTACACGCCCACGGTCCCGCCCACTAATCAAAGGCAAATTCCTTATGGCCTACTACTTCTCTGCAGAAACTGTGTCCTAGAAAACATTTTTTTTGTACATTTGGCTAAAATATGCATCATAATAATAATAATAAAAAAACTACCGGAAACACTTTTACAATAGAACAAAAAAATCAGAGCAGGTTTTTAACGAATAAATGCCAAAATATGAAAGTCTAGTGACCATTTCCTGCTTTAAATCAAACTTTTCTCCCCCGAATGATGCATGAGAGTGGTCATAAGTTTGACCTAAGCATTGGCAGTCTGGTTCAGAATTTGGTTCGTCTGCGGTTCATCTTGACTCATTTTGCAGGAAGAATGTTGGGATGTGGTCACAGCTGAGCTCTCTGACCTGAGAAAGTCAACTGTGGTGTAGCTGCAAGCCTGCAACATCTTCATTTGTCCTCCTTGCTTGTCTTTTTCCACATCTGATTATCTGGTTGTTTTCTCTGCATCTGTTTCTGCCCTCCTCTTTCCCCTAATCACCCCCTCCCCCTCCTGTTTTCCGTCCTCTCCTCCCACTTTCTTCTCCTCCTCTTCCATGTCCCCTCCATCAAACCCCTTCTCCTTCTCCCTCGCAGGACCAGCGCTCCACCGTCATCTCCCTCCAAAAGCTGATCGTCAGGGAGGTCGCCAACAAGGAGCGCGGCCTCTTCCTCATCACGGCGGGCACCGACAAGCCCGAGATGATGGAGGTTCTGGCCAGCTCCAAGGAGGAACGCAACACTTGGATGCAGCTCATCCAGGGAAGCATGCAGTCCATGTGAGTTCAGTTCCGTTCTGTTGTGTGATTCTGGTGCATGTAAACGTCGGCGGTAAACCAGATCCTGTCCTGATCTTTGGATGGCAGCACTCAGTGAGGTGTAACAGGACTGTGCTGTCAGGAGGATTAGCCGACTCTACCTGGGGATGGAATGCACTCAGCCACGGCTTCAAGGGCAGCTCACTTTTAAGCAGAGGATTATTTGAATGCTGCCAGTAGAAGGAAGAAAGGTTCAGTTCTGTGTCTCGCTTCCTCAAGAGGCAATTTCTGTCAGATTCTAGATTAAAATATTCGCTGAAACAACAATGAAAGAAAGTCATTAAGAAACATGTTTAAGTCTGAACTCGTCCAAAACTCTCAAAGCTAATGAATATTTGATCAACTTTAAAGAGAAAATCTGAAAGCTTTTATTAAAAAGAACACCTCCTAACATCATTTGTTTTTAAAAATGATTTCTTAAGTCTTGGCCAAAATCAAGAAACCTGTGTCTCCTGATAGGACGCTGTTTCTGCTAAGCAGTAATATTTCATCAGAGCAGGTCGGAGCAGGGAGGTTCTTGTCCGCCTCAAATAAGAGCTTTTTCTTCAAACATTTTTTTAATGACTTATAACTTCAGTATAAGTTTTCATACTCCAGTGCAACTTAGTGTACTAAAGTACGACTTATACTCCAGTACAACTTCCTATACTCCAGTACAACTTATTATACTCCAGTACGACTTATTATACTCCAGTACAACTTATTATACTCCAGTACGACTTATTATACTCAAAATAACTTATTATACTCCAGTACGACTTATTATACTCCAGTACAACTTATTATACTCCAGTACAACTTATCATACTCCAAATAACCTATTATACTCCAGTACAACTTATTAAACTCCAGTACAACTTATTATACTCCAGTACAACTTATTATACTCCAGTACAACTTAGTATACTCCAGTACGACTTATTATACTCCAGTACGACTTACCATACTCCAATATAACCTATTATACTCCAGTACAACTTATTATACTCCAGTACAACTTATTATACTCCAGTACGACTTATTATACTCCAGTACGACTTATTATACTCCAGTACGACTTATTATACTCCAGTACAACTTATTATACTCCAGTACAACTTAGTATACTCCAGTACGACTTATTATACTCCAGTACGACTTACCATACTCCAATATAACCTATTATACTCAAGTGCAACTTATACTCTAGTGAGATTTATTATGCTACAGTGTGACTTCTATGCTCCAAAGTAACCTATAAAATGAAGATTAAGCTAAAATTGCATATATGAGTTCCGTACTTTCCAGAGTATATGTTCTCCAACATAAAAAAGTGCAGCAAGAACATGTTAAAAACACATTATTTTTATCAGAGTGGGTCTTTATATCCTCCCTGATATCTTTTTATGCATTTGTTGAATTGTAGATTCTTTAAAGATTTTGTTGATTTTTGCCTCTGACTTTACTCTCTTTGCACGTGCAGGGAGAAGGACGAGGACGAAGGGATTCCCAGTGAGACAGAAGACGACAAGAGACAGCTGGAGATCAAAGCCAGAGAGATGAGAGGTGAGGCCAATAGGAGTCATTTGCCTGTGCGAAGGTAAAACGGGTTACTATTCCTCTCACCGTCTCCACGCCGTGTCTCCCCGGACAGAAATGTTGAAGCAGAAGGATACGGAGATCATGTGTCTGCTGGAGGAGAAAGTGCGGCTCTTCAGGGGGATGTGGGAAGGCTTGAACCCGAGCGAAGAGGCCTCGCGGCAGGTCGAGCCTTACTTCAGGTCGGCCTGCAGCCAGGAGCCACCTCGGGGGGCCTCCATCATGAAAGACGCTCTGCAGGAAGGTAAGACTGAGCTAAGAAAGATCTATAATGCATGTGATGGAGAAATATTTACAGAATCCTCAACAATGAACAACACCGACCCCCTTTTCTCAGCCCTCGTACATCCATTTTATTGAAAATTTCATCATTTTGATTTGGTTTCTTGGTCGTTTTGCCGTCTCTGGAGGCCTCAGTGCCACCGCAGATATCGGACACCCCGCCTCGCTCTACCGTATAATTTTCTTTGACACAGGAATGATTTGTATGTCAAGAAAATCCATTACAACTCTTGAGATGAGAGCTCGTCCTATTTCAGGTGTAATTGGCTCAGCAGCCTTGTGTCATCAGAGCTGAGAGGTCCAAAGTGTTTGTGTTCAGAGAAACCTTTAAGGGTTCCAGGTGTGTGATAGGACTTCACTCGAGCTCTGCTTCTGCCGTCCTGTTCTTCAAATCTACGTAAAATAAAGACAGTACCAACAGCCATCCATTAAAGCATTTTTATGAATGAACAGTTTCTACTCAGGGATCTAGTTTAAAGTGGTTTAGAAAGTGGTTTAGAAAGTGGTTTAGAGCGATCCAGTCTCAAAGGTGGATTGTCATGGCACTTGTGGGGGGAAGCTAAAAACAACAATGAAGGTCATCCATCAGCTTATTTTTTTCTGCTTAGCTTTTGGTACTTCGTATATCCAAAACATTTAACGTTGTTTGAGAGAAGATTGAGGAGAATTAAAGCTGTTTTAGTGGCGCTTTCTTTTGTCTTAATGACAATTGCTCCTGCTAACGAGTCGGTTACATTTTTCAATAGACCTTCAACCTATGAGGGCCCAAAAATGATGTTTCCATTGATTTTAAGATGAAAGTGGCTTAAATGTATTTCTGTAGTGATTAAAAAGACGAAACTTTTGTTTTTAAAGATTATTTCCCCTTTTCTCTCTCTTTAAAGACCCACTCCAATGAAAATTGTGCTTTTAAAATGTTCTTGTGGTATTTTTTCTGATGATAAAGGACAGATATTAAGAAAATACATTTAAAAATATCTTTTTTTTGGTATTTTTTAAAAAATAAATCGTTGTGAATTAGAACTACTCCATACTTGTGGACGACTAGATCCATGTACGTCTAGAGGTGGGCGATAAATATGTGCTAAATCGAGTTATATTTTTATGAATCGATTATTGATCTGTTGAGCTTAAATCGATTCAAATTGAGTTTATCAACCCAGCCCTAGAAAAAACTATGTCGTGATAAAAAATAAAAAAAAATCTCATATCGCCCAGCCCTATGTTCGTCTTTGTTTTCTTCGTCTGAGCTCGCATCTGGCTCAAAACTGTACGCACTACTGGCCGTTTTTGATACACCTGTAATGTTAGGTCAGGAGGGTGAGGGGCTGTAAGATGGCTGTTTAAATGGAAAGTTCTCAGCAAATAGTCCTGTCCACCAATTTCTAATGAATTCCTGCCGCTTTACAGGAAGATTTTGGCTAAAAACAGCATAATCATTATTAAAAGAGCTCTGAGAACACTTTTACAATAGATGGAACTAGTAATGAAAGTGATTCCTCTTTTCTTTAATGATAGTTCTGCAGTGAACCACCATCTCCTGAACAAAAACACTCTTGTTTTTGGAGCTTAGACCCGACAAACTGATGGCAGAGTTTAAAAAAAATAGTAGCTGTGAGGCTTCAGGCAACTGTTTTCTACAAAAACACAACGTCTGTGAAAATCCTAGAAATTTGTTTTGCATTTTTCCAGGTTTGATGACTTCACATGAAAAGAATAGCTGGTCTGTTCTCAGAGTTTTCGGCTGTAACTCCTTCTCGCCTTCCTGCGATGCCCAGAGCAGAAACCGTCTTTGATGTCTTTCTCTTCCTGGGAAAACCTTTAGTTCAGCTCATGCCTTCTCCGAGTTTCAATAAATTCAAAGATTGCTAATATATTTAAACTTTGGACAAAGTGGCCTGTGCCTCTAACAGGTTGTCGATGGTTGCTTAGCAACAGGAGGCAGAGCTGGGTTGCAGGCAGAAGCGGCTGGCAGGATTCATGCGTGCAGAGATGAGCCGTAACGCAGTTAGCCGGGCTAATTCACTTAGGGAGCTGTGCTCTAATGTCTGCCTCCGTGTGTTTGTGCGCCCGCTGCAGTGGAGACGTTGCAGGCGCTGGTGAACGGCAGCCTCGGGGGGGCCATGGCCAGCGTCCACGAGGGAGGCGGCGCCGGGCCGGTGTGCCTGCCTCGCCGTGCCGAGACCTTCGGAGGCTTCGACAGTCACCAGATGCACGTCAGCAAAAGTAAGGACGACTCCACCCTGCAGCCCCCCGCCTGCACTGACTGCAGATGCTGCAAGCCAGCTGCAGTTTAGAAGTTTCCATCTATTTTATTTTATTTTATCTTCAAATAACTTTTTGGTGCAGACATAGCTGCAGGCTTCACAGCCAGCACTTCCCACAATGCCCCTCTTCTCTACAGTGAGCAAAGCGTTTGAGAATGGGGCTTGGACAGCAGAGCAGAAGGCTTCCTGGGGGAAATGTGGCCTGAGGCGATACCTCTGAACCTACTGCCTTCCAGCTGATAGTTTTACAGATTGAACCGCTAAATCCACATCTGCATAACTGCAGGAAAACATTTTCATTTAAAAAATATGAGCACAAGTTTTTTGAGGTAGTCAACAGATGATTGGATGAGTTTTTTAAAAGAGAAATGTGAACTATTTAAACGTTAATAGAGATATTTAGCTGTTTGGGATGAAATATGAAACAAAAAGAAGCAGATTTACATGAATTTTAGATTGAAAAAAGCAGCAAAAATCTCCACAGAGAAGCACAAGTTGCTCTCTCTTTTCCCCACCGTAGAAATAATTCACATAAATTTGGCAGGGAGTTGTGGATGAGTCCCTTCCATCACAGGAAGTGGATGATGGCATCAACCAGTCACTTGTCAGTCATGAGGAAGGATTGTGTCTGCGCTGCTTTGTGAAATCCACTGAGCTGCAGACACACTGAGCTGCGGTATTTCACCGTCTTCGTCATGCATGACTCCATTTCCTGTTTGTCACACAGACTTTTAAAGAAAAGTTAGCCATCAAGAATGAACAAACGCTGATGAAATTAGCTCTGCTCTCACACTGGGCTGATTGTGTCTTTGGAAATCCCCCTGTGAGAAGCAGGACTCTGTTGTGGAGCAACTCCATGAAACTCTCCGCTTGTAAGTGAACCCTGAGCTGTTCACTACAGTGGGATTTACCGGAAGCTTTGCATCTTATGATTTATTCTTTGTGCTTCCGTCTGGCCAGAAATGGGGAAAAAAAACAGACAAGCAGGTGTTGTGATTTTTACAGTCTGCTTGTTTCCCCTCCCCATTGACTGTATATGAGAACTGGACCTTCCAAACAGGAAGTACCCACTGGTTCCATGAAGCCAAAATCCTGTAAACTTCTATAGAGAAGTAAACAGCTATTACTGTCTTTGTATTTGTCAGAATAACCATTCTCACTCTGATTCTTTTTAAACATGTTTTTGCTAATTTTCATTTTTTTATTATAACTTTTCTGTACTACAAGTTATTCAAGCTATAAACTGACCAATCAGGTGCCTCACAAAATATAAGGTGGTCTCATGTCGACAGTCAACACGTTTGACAGATTTTGTGTTGCGCGCTTTCCTACAAGCTCACTCCTGATTGGCTAGAATGATTGCCATAGAAACATTGACTCAGACCGATTACTGCTTACTGGTGATGTCTGGCTCCAACATGGCGACGTCCGTATTACCAAAACATGGCGACCGAATGGGCTTCATTTCATTGGAGCCAGAAGTGTCTTTTTTCTTTCACATTTACAGTCAATAGTCCATCCTCAAAAGTGCAGTGTGATAGAACACCAAAATGGGGGGTTGATATTTAGATTATTTTCCCTGATTGGATCAAGTCAGGACAGTCAAACAAAACTGATGTAAATCGGGCGTGATATAAAAAAATAAAACGTTTTTTTTTTTTTTTTTTTATTGCAAGAATGTTGTTTCAAATGTATCAAAAGACAATTTTTTTTTAGAAACATGAAAGGTTGCAGTATAAGATAAAATAAAAATAAAAGAAAGCATATTTCATTTTTTGGCAGAGGGTAAAATTGTCTGTTTTTACATAAAAAGCAAAGATGAACACGTAGTATGAAAAACAAACAGAATCAATTAAAAAAGCTTTTCTAAAAGTAAAAAAACATACACATTTCATGCAAACGCCAGAAAGACAAACCATGTTTGAAAGAACGTGCTTTGGAAAGACTAACGAAGGCTCATTTTATAATGCTTAGAATTTTATCTACAGTATAGAAATTATTTTCATTTTTTAATTAAATGTTTTTTTTATTGTGTTTTTTTATTTTTTCTATTTTGTGTCTTTTATTGTTGTTTTGATTTTATTTAAAAAAAAAAAACAATACACAACTAAAACTGGTTTTATCAATGGAAAACTTGACGTAGAAATAAATTGTAAAAAGGAAACAAAATTAAAAAATACTCCTAAAAGTAGAAAGTAGAAACTTAAAACAAGTGGTGCGTAATATTTCGACCACCCCGGGTCTTCCTCAGTCAGGCCACATAAAAAATGGTTCTGATGTTAACCCTTTAGTGCTCAGAGCAGAAATGAAGGAGAGCTTTGCTCCTCCTCTTCATATAAGCTCCTCCCCTCTTTTGTTGTTTATTCTGCTGAGAGTTGTTTTATCTGCTTTGAGGAAAGTTCTGACCTGAAGTGAGCTTCTTTACTTTTCTCTTCAGGTGGCGACCGAGACGAGAGCGAGGACGTGACGGGAGATCTGCGCAGGACGGAGTCCGACAGCGTTTTGAAGAAGGTCAGTACCGTTTTTCGCCATCCTGTATTAAGATGAGATTCTCTACTTGTGGTGGAGCCACGTCCTCCTCTTAGTGCTGGACGCTCTCCTCTGTAGCCTCTTCTCCTGCATGTGTGCAGCTGCTTGACCACTGCAGGACAACAGTGAACCGTTCTGTTTGTGTGCAGGGAGGAAACGCCAACCTGCTGCAGCTGCTGAAGAGGAACAGTGAGGTAACGCCCACTCCCCATCTGTAACTCACTTAGGGTCGCTGTCGGCATGGAAACGGCCAAAACCCAGACTCAACATCGCAGCAAAACTCCTGTAAAAAAAAAAGTAAAGCACAGGGCACCTCCTGAATCTGAGGAGAGCCGGGAGGAGTCCTTCAAAGATCTGTTACTGTGTGAGCGGCTCTCTCTGGGTCTGACAGGCCGTGTAATCTGAGTGAATTCACGGCGCCGCTTCCAGACACGCCGTTGTGTAACCGCCGTCTGTGGGAGCGGCGTAAACACAGAAAAGGTCGGGTTTCTGGACTCCTCCTTTGAGAGGAGAGGATGTCACATTCATGAACCCGAGTTTGGAATGGATGAACCAGCAGGGACTCTGAAGGAGGTTTCTGCACTCGTGTGACACGCTGTCGTCTTCTCTCCCACAGCAGTTCCTCCACAGCGTCTCCAACCTGCACCTCCTGCTCAGCTCCCTGCAGGTACGACAGCCTCCTCACACATCTGTTCAGAGCGTTTGTGGGCGTAACCCTTCTCTCTCCGTGTCTCCGCCCCCCCAGGCCGTGGTGGTCCAGCAGGACAGTTTCATCGAGGAGCAGCGGCACGCCCTGAGCGAGCGCTCCTCCTCCTGCTCCTCCCTGTCCCGGCAGTCGTCGCGGCCCAGCTCGCTGGTGGAGCAGGAGAAGCAGCGCAGCCTGGAGAAGCAGCGGCAGGAGCTGGCCTCCCTGCAGAGACAACAGGCAGCTCACGCCGAGGAGAAGAGGAGGAAGGAGAGGGAGTGGGAGGTCCGGGAGCAGCAGCTCTCTGAGAAGGAGGTGCTGGTGCACTTACAGGTGACTGCAGATCATCGCTCTGTTTCTTCATGAACGTGTTGGTCAGCAGCTTTGAGTTTTTGTGATTCAAACATCCAAACTTTGATTGAAAATCTTTTTAAAATGACTCAAAATCATTATTATCACTTTAAATTCAAAACCTTTCCTCTTTTCTGGCTTTTTTTTTTGCAACACCTTTAACAATTTGTTGTGGATGTGAAAATTTTTTATTAAAAAAAAACTAGATAAATAGTAGCGTTTATGTAATAGTAGCTACGGGTGGAGACGGAATTTAGCTAATTTTTGCATCTAAATAAAACATTAAAATCTTGATTATTTTCTTATTTGTAACTGCTAGTACATGTAAATATTTCATTTTCTGTAACAGAACTCAAATAAGGTCAGAACTGAATTTATGTTACAAGACAAACTCCTCTCACTGCTGTAGATTATTACAAACTGTCAGAACCACAAAAGTTAAACACAGTTTTTTATACACACACACGCATATCTTCTTCTTTTTCTTCTTTCACTTTCGGCTTATCCCTTTCAGGGTCGCCACAGCGTAACAGCACCCACTGTTTCGCATCAGAGATTTGGCAGAATTTTTACGCCGGATGACACAACCCTGTACTTGAGGGGCACAGGGACCCAGTTAGGCAGCAAAGTCAAGGGTCTTGCCTAAGGACCCAAACTGGGTGGAGATCAGTGGACAACCCTGGGAATCGAACCCAGGGCTCCTGCGTGTCAGCCCTTCACCTAGCCCACTGAGCATATATATATATATATATATATATATATATGTATATCTGTGTATAAATATTTATTACAGAATAGCCAGGTAAATGAGGGATGGAAACCATTGACTGTATCTAAAAACTGGACTGAGTGAATGTGACATCACCCATACAAA
Source organism: Oryzias melastigma (assembly GCF_002922805.2). Lineage (NCBI taxonomy): Eukaryota > Metazoa > Chordata > Actinopteri > Beloniformes > Adrianichthyidae > Oryzias > Oryzias melastigma. Next base: position 29,734,771 of record NC_050514.1, on the reverse strand, counting down.
ATGATCAAAAACAAACAAAATAAAAAGTCAATTCAGTGGCCATTTTTTGTGATATGGACACCACCAGACAACATCAGTGGGGAGCGGTCATCCCAATTTGGTTTCTTTTTATGGCAACTACTCTAGCCAATCAGGAGTGACCTTGTTAGAAGTTTACACCCCTAACTCTTGAAAGCAGGTTCAGGAGAATCTATCAATCAAAGTAGGCACCGCCCACTTTGTTTGAGGCATCTGGTTTATAACTTGAATAGCTTTCACAACAGAAAAAATAAAATTAAAAGTAAACACGAGTGTATCATCACCGTGCCAATAGTGATTGATTAATTACAGAAAAATCAACTAAATTTTCTTTTTATAGCATTAATTTAGTTGAGTAGAGCTCAAATTTGCAGTTTGATTGATTTGATTGGCAGGTAGGTTGTTCTATCAAGGAACCAAATTGTGTTTTCAGACCGGACACATTTAGTTCACTTAAAGTGAACCGTAGTTCGTTTCCTCCAATAATCCGGAACCAATTTTCATTCTGAATACACTCAAGCGGACCCAGTAACCGCTCTCTGGCCGTCTTTTTATGTTCAGGACTTGATCTGGACAACTGACTTTTCCAATCTGAATCCTCTTAAACTTGACTTTAATCTGCCTAATTTACATGTTTGGAACACTGTTAAGCTCCACTTCTGGTTTAATTTTCACCGGACAGAATCTAATATGTGATTTTATCAATCAGGAAGAGTTCTGACAGTTTTCACGGTTCATCCTCTCAAACCGTTTCCTGATTTCTTGCTGGTTTATAGGAATATTAAAAAAAAAAAATGATTTCAAAGCAGATTTTCTTCCTTCAGATAAATCTTCCCGGTGAGAACAGCTAAAAATGTGATGTTAGTCAGTCATGATTTTACAGCCCAGATTCTGCTCCACTGCTCTGTGGATATTTTGTTCCTAAAAACCCGATAAAATCCCCAAAGGAAGTGTTAGCTTCACATGGATGTCCACTCGTCTTCTGTCAAGGTTTCTCCCACTCGTCTCCAACATGTGGCCTCGTGTTTCCTCTCCGAGCACGAATTAGAATGTCCTTGGACTGAGAATTAGAAGGACTTTAGTAGAATCACTGGCTGGTCTGCAGTGACCTGCTGTGCTGCTGCCGACCTGAAGAAAACAAAGGCGCTTCAGCTGCACTTCAGCTCAGTCCGAGTCTGCAAAGGGAGAAGTTATCAGAGATGAAGAGTCAAAGTTGTGCAGGAAAAACTTCTCTGAATGCAAAATTTAAAACTCAAGAATCTGGAAATACTCGACAAGTTCCTTAAATCTAATATTTATTTAAACAGACACTCGAGAAGACTGAATTATTTAGACTTCCAGCTTTCTTTTTTCCTGCAGTCAACACCGGCGTTAAGGCGGAACTGCAGAACTTCAGAAGAACTTTTAGTTTTGACTCAAAATTCCTTCAGAGGACCAACTTATCAGCGATGTTTCTTCTGAGTCATTTCAATAAATCGATGGATGCATCTTCCACCCACTGCAGGAGGAGGAGGTGCAGAAGCAGCACAAGGCGCTGGAGGCCGAGAGGCAGGAGCTGCAGCTCCGGAAAGAGGAGTACCAGAAAGACCTGGAGCGGCTGAGAGACGCCCAGAGGAAGCTGGAGAGGGACAAGGACGCCGTGCGGCGGCAGCTGGAGAAGATGGAGGACCGACTGTCTGAGGTGAGCGCCGAGGGTTTAGAAGCCTGGATGAGCCCGCTCTGCTCAGCGGCACTGCGGCAGGCTGAAGAGAGGGGTTAGAAAATCTGTTTTTTTCTTCATATTTTTGTTTACTAAAATGTTATCTGGAGTTTTATGTATTTATGTATTAAAACAAAGTCAAATCACATATTTGTCTGTTTGTTAAACTTAAAATACCAGGAATTATGAATCAGGAGCCAAAAATTATTTTTTCTTGAAAAAAGAAGACTAAGAAATGCTGCAGACCAGAGACCAAAATATATTTTTCAGCAAATTCTGCAGGTGGCTGCGGACATTTTAAGAAAAATTTATAATTTTATGGCAACCGGGCGATTTATTTGACAAATTTGGAGGTCCTGCTGTGGCCGGAAGGCTGCAGCGCGATAACGGACTGATAGGAGGATCTCCAAGGTCCACAAAATCATGACATTACCCATCATCCCTTCTTTTACATGCTAGCTTACAGCCCCTCACAACTCCAGCCGAACATCACTGGAGAAACAAAAATGGCGAGTGATCATAGTGATCCAGCAGTACAGTTTGAGTAAAATTAGGACGCCATTAGTTCTATTTGTTTACAAGTGGAGGCTTCAGTGTTAGAGGAGAAATGGAAGACTTTGGCACGGCCCTCTCAGTATCTGCATCCTTAGGTTGAGCATTTTCTAGCATCTGGTTTTCTGATCCAACGCAATTTGAATGAAAAAATACAGAAAAACGCAGTTTGAATTATAAATTCTTTTATATCTGTCCTCTATGAGAAAAATGCTACAAGAACACATTAAAAACACCAAAAAGACGATTTTCATTGGACACAAAACTTTCTGACTAAACGTTTCTTGAGATTTTTAACCTTTTTGATGATTTCATTTTACTACCAAAAAAAAAAAATCTTCTGAGTTGGTCTTTAAGACTGCAGTCACAGCCACTGCGCAGCAACGTAAATGCAAGTTATTTTAACAAATTCAGCAGGTGGCCACAGAGGTTTTAAGAAAAAGTTCAAATGTTATTATGACGGATCATTTTTTGACATCGGCCAGTGGAACATTTGGAGGAAATAATTGATTGGAAGATCTGTAAGGCTTTCTGAAATCGTCTGACGATCGGATGATTTTTTTGGTGGGATAATTTCAATATGATGTATAATTATTTATTTGTATTGAATCATTTTCTGTTTAGAAAACAGACAGTTTGCTGTAAGGAGCCAAAAGAAAACATACTTGATCTTAAAATATGTTTAATTCATTTTTTTGAGGGAAAAAAAACAAAAATTGTGACTTTAAACTGTGAATCAAATCGTGGCGTGACTGAATCGTTACATCCCTGACCTGCAGGTTATTGGGCGCCTGGTGGCATTTGAGACGGACGTCCTTCTTTCTGACACATTTACAGAGCTGCTGCCGCCGTCTACATTCATGATCACACCAATGATTCTCATAAAAATCAGGTGTTGGCATGAAGTCTTGAAGATTCTGCCGTACCTTCCCATCCTGCTGTAGCAGCTGTATTATTGAACAAGGAGAAGAATTTTAAAAAGATGTGCTATTTGTCAAAAACAGAAAATTGAATCCCTAAAAGATGTAACTCCTCTGCCAGGAGATGCTGTCATGCAGGGACTTCTAGAGACTTTCAGAGAACCCAAAAAAGGCTTTGAAAGAAGCTCTCCGACTGTGCAGACGCCTGTTTCTGCCCCATGTGGCACTAACTCTTGTGAAGTTTGGGGTTAAAATCCTTTGTTTGGTCACAAGAATTCACTGAAATCAAATCTGTGCAGTCACCAGTCAGAAGGCGTCACTTCCTGTCTTCGGTGGAGCCTCTAATGCTCTCCTTGTTCCTCCAGAGGACGCCCTCCACAACATCCGACGAGTTCCAGTTCCGCGGCAGCTCCCAGTCTCTGGAGCTGGACCTGCCGGAGCTCTCCCCGTGCTCCTCCACCTCGCTGCCGAGGATGCTGCCGCAGAGGTCCAAACCCAAAGGGAAGGGGCTCAACCCCTTCACCTCCTCCAGCATGAAGGGCAGCGACACCAACAACCAGATCTCCAAAGGGTTCCTGCAGCTGACCAAGAGCAAGAGCAAAGACGGGAAGAAGAAGAAGAAGAGCAAAGGAGGAGGCGCCGCCACTGCAGGTCAGAATCTGGAGCTGAAAACGCATAAAATAACTAAATGAAGTTAAAAAGAATTAACTAAAAAATATATATATTTTCTCAAAAATAAAAAAATAGGTAATTTTAAAAGTAAGAAGATTCATCTTTTACTGTTCTGTAAAAACAAGAAATAAACAACTTTTTTCCCCTAAATAAATGTACAATATTACAAAGCACTGTTTTAAAGGATGATTAGAATTTAAAGGGCTTCATTTCAGAAAATTGATAAAGAAAAGACAGATAAAGACAGCTAAAAAAATAAGTTTTCTCCTGAAATTCCTTTAAAAAATAACTCATTAATAAAATTTTGCATTTTTATCAGTTGTTTCACAGGACTGAAGTCGAGCTGTTAAGATAAAACTCATATAAAATCTGAAACTTTTAGTTTGACTGGACTGTGACCATTAATAGACTCAAAATGATGAAAAAATGTTAAAATGATTTGATTTAAACAGTTTGAGATCACAAAGTGCTTCGTAATAATAAACTAAATATACTTTTATAGATATAGAATGTAAACAGGAGATAAACATCTGTCTAGACCATTTAAAAAGATTTAAAAGTCTTTTTTGAAAGAAAGTTTAGTTATTTGCTTCATTTTTACATTAATTTAGTTTATTTATGAAGAGCCAAAAAAGACGAAGAGATCAAATCAGTTTTTATTAATCCCAGTCTTCCAATCATCATGATCCAGTCCATAAGATTCCAATATGTATAAACGGCTCCATAATAACAACATCTTATAGAAATGTCGAGCAGAATTAGATCAAAGGGCTTCGGTGTAATCCAGATCAGGGTGGGAACCCCAAACCTCCAGGGCTTTTTTCCCCGCCTGTTTTCCAGATAAACTGCTTTTCTGATGACCTTTGTCGGCTGTTTTCAGAGGAGGGGGGGGTTGGAAAACTGTGGAGGCCTGGAGTTACCAAACTGTTTTGGGAAAATGGTGAGAGCTGCCTAAAAAGATACGTCTCCTCCCTGATGGAAGTTTCCACTGAACTGCTTTAGTGGGAATGTTTGTGACGGTCCAGCAGCTGAAATGAGACGGAGCGATTGTTTTTAGAGAAAACAGGCATTTTAGACGCGTGTAAAACTTTATTTATAACCTCGCAATGTACTTTATAGAATAAAAACATTTCTCAGATCCACTCCAACTTTTTAAAAACATAAATTCTAACCTCTAGTTTCTCAAAATCTCTCTGTTGTTCTAATTTTCTGACATATTCAGGTCAGATTGGCCTCAAAAATCCTATCAATTAAGCAGAAAACTTACAGATTCCATCACAGGAACATGATTCTTCGATGCTCAAACAATGAAGTTAAAGACTCACTCCAATGAAAATCATGTTCTTGTGGTTTTTCTGATGATGGAGGACATTTTGAGAAAATTAAGCTTAAAATTGCATTTGAGCATTTCTTCATTTAATTTGGGAATCAGGAGCAGATGAAAAAATGAAAAAGTGTATTTGTGACGTAGAAAATACTCTGGGCGGAAACAAGCTCCCTGCTCTTAGCTCTCAGCAAAGTGGAAGAGGGCGGGGCTAATTCATTCTAATGGTCCGCCCACAACTCAACTAATGAACTCCTGCCGTGACAGCTTTTTTAGTTTTTTTATTTGAGCTAAAAATGCCGTGGTCATAATAAAAAAAAAAAAAAAAAAATGGGAAATAGATCAAAAGAGGATCAGTTAGGGCTGGTTAATAAAATCGATGAATTGATCTGAACCGATCTAACCTTAAAAGATCAATAATTGATCCTTAAAAGTACAAATGGATCTGACGCATAGTGCTAAAGTCCGCTATCTTAAAAAAAATTTTTACACTAAAATTAAAATAAAAGAATAAAAAAAAAAGACAGCTAGTTTGATGCTAATGTGTAATGGGATTTCCCATAGGACGGCTACTGCTAACACTTGGTTAAGTCTTAAACATCCATTGCTGGTTAAATGATCATCTTTATAAACTCAAAGGCATGAAATTTCAAACTATTTTAAGGAAATATATTTTAAAGTAATCAGTTGTGGTCTAAAAAACGTTTTTTGCTCATAATTTCTTCTTCTTTTGGAATAAAGTGTAACGCTATAGCACAATCGCCACCTAGTGGTCAAACAAAAACTCGCAAGTTTGAAAATTGGAGCTTCTCCATTTGAGAATCCATGTAACACTGTATGCTATTAACAATCTCATTATTATTTCACTAATGTCACAGAATGTGAACTGTATCAGATTAATTTGAATATCTTCAAAAACATATATAGATAGATTATTAAGGTATTTCTAAACAAATATATGTGTAAACTTAATATTAAATTAAATTGCGTGGATCGAAAGTATGGAAGTTTGTTTGAGCCATAATTCAAATTATAATGCATTTATCAATAAACAATTCAATTTGCAAATTCATCATGCAACATGAAGATGTATTTTGCAATTTACAATTCAATAGTCAACATTAAAATTCAATATTACAATTTTAAAAATAAAAAATTGAATAAAATAAAATCAATTGCATTGTAAATTGACATGGGTTTTTGATGTCTTATTTCAAATGACGATGCATTTTGCAATTTACAATTCAATTAAAAAAATTACGTTTCACTGCATGGTTTACTTTAAACTAATTTTAAAGTAACTTTAAATCTATTGCATAGTAGCTTCCATACAAAAGAATTGTAAAAAAAATTGAATCAGTTCTGTATTTTAATGGTGATACCCGGCCCGACAGAGCAACAGGAGGGGAAGGGGGCGGAGTTAGACCTTGCCAGCGGGCCCGCCCACAACTCAACTAATGAATTCCTGCCGCTCTGCAGAATCTATGTCCTACAAAACGACACAAGCTTTTAGATTTTGGCTAAAAAAATGGCATCTTCATAATAAAGAGACCAGTGGGAACGCTTTAAGAATGGATCAGAAGAGGATCAGAGTGAGACTTTCAGAACTGGATCTTACACGTGTTCGCTTGTCATGGATCTTCTGATCTGCGTTTGTCATCAAATGAGGAACAGGTCATACGTGTCTTATTTTGAAACGCCATCGTCGGTCAGAGCTGACCTCTTTTTTCCCCTTCTCCTTTCAGACGTCTCAGAGCCTCCTGTGGACGGAGAGATCTTCTTCTGCTGAGGAGCCCCTCATCCTGCCCCCCCCCCGTGCAGTGCCGCATGAAACACTGTCTGAAAGCTTTTAACTGTAAAGTAGAAAACTTGACATTTCCTGCGTGAACCTGCGTGAACCTGCAGAGCTTTTACATTGTGGAGACTCTGGCGTTCGGACCCGTCCCTGAAGAGGTTCTCCGGGTGGTTCTGCCTCTCACGTTTGACCAAGTATCTGGAGAGCTGCAGCGGTTTGGTGTTTTTTCCTGTCATGGACGGGAGGGTCGATCTGAGTGTCAGCCGACTCCACGAGGCGCCGGAAAGTCCTTCCCGCTAATCGCATTCATTAAGTGTTAATTGAAGACGGAAACCGGCGGTGGGGGTTCTGTGTCTCCACGGCAACGGCTGCTGACCAGAAAAGCCCGTTTTAGATCCGCTGTGGCGGGGAACGCCGGCGCAGGGAGAGTCCGGTCTGCCACCATCATTTCTGTGAATCATGGAGGATAATCCTTCCTTCAGCCAACCAAACTCCTCCGTAGGTTTGAAGACGGTCCGATTATTTCACGTTATTCAGGCACTTTGTTGCTGAAACTTTTCCTTTTTCTAGCCGTGTTTTTAATTAGGACCAACAATGATCCAAAGAGGCGATGCGAAGCTACGGTTCTGGGCTGCCTGCTGGTCGGGTGGTTTTCCTGCAGCGTCTCATCTCCGTTCGCTCATTTTTTTTTTTTTTGCGGTTAAGAGTCCAGGACGCTGCTCCACGCCTTCAGAGAAACTCAGAGAGATGAGCTCCTCATTGTTGCTTTTGGTGCATTTCATCCACCAGGGAGCGCTGCACCTCAGATGTCTTTCATCCCCTGCTGGGACAGATTTACTTATCTGTCTCAGCGGGTCGCCGGCGTGCAGAGATAATGTGACGAGCGTGGGCTCTCACACATCCTGACAGTTTCCTCACAGCATTCATAATTGACTGAAGAAACAAATAAGTTGTCAGATTGTAATTGGTTACTCGGTGGAAGCGGTCGGCGGCAGCTTTAATGTATGTGTTGGGGGGGCGGCGGCGGGGACAATCAGGAAAATGAAGGTGATGATCAGCCTGTCAGGTGAAGCCTGCGTAGCCTTAAACTCATCGATGAATGCACTAGAAGTAGAAGCCGGCGTCTCCTCGGAGGAAGAGGAGGGCGGCGGCGTCAGCCGAAGGAAACGCTCGTACTATGCACCTGGTACACACCCAGTCTCAAACATGTACAAAGAAGGGCAAACCTGTAAATAGGAATAATGTATAAAACGAATCAAATGTAAAAAAAAGGAACCCATTGGTGTTTTATTTCAGCATTTTGTAAGAAGGTTTTATTTATGTATCCTGCTCGCCTGCAGGTGGCGACGATGTAAAGGCGTCTTTCTCTCACCATTAAAGAAGTATGAAACACGCCGGGAGTTTGTCCTCCGTTATTTTACCAATAAAGACTGTAACAATATTTAAGTTTAACGGATGCACTTTATTTGTTCTAGAGGAGATTTTATATTTCATATGTGTTGATTGAGCAGAAAGGTCTCTTCATTCATCTAAAAATTCAAGATTTTAAAAAACAAGTGTTGGAAAAAAATAAGTACCAATTACAATTATTTAAAAATATACCAAAGTACATTAAAAGTACCAGAAAAGGTATTTTAATGTTGAAATCAAACATAAATAAAGAGAATTTGAAAAGAATCTGGTCAATTTATTGACTTTTAACCTGAAAACTGTTTTTATACAACTACATATGCCTTTACTGTTTATGAAATATTTTCTTTAATTAAAAAAAAAAAGATTACAAAATATTCATACTCGTGGTCAGTGGTTAGCGCCCTCACCTCATAGATCTGGGGTCACCAACCTTTTATAAACTGAGAGCTACTTCATGGGTACTGAGTCATACGAAGGGCTTTCAAATAACACGTTTCCTCATTTATAATTAGTTATACATTATTTATAATGAATAAGTCACTGATTTCTCACCATAATTATCAACAATCACAACAAACTAAGAGACAAATATCAATTTTCAGCCCTTTATAAATCTCAGTAATTGTTACATTTCCAGATGATCTCTTACATTTCATGGGAAAAATGTCCCATTTTCACTATATTTTACCATGTTTATCAACTAAATAATGTTAAAGAAAAATCAAATTGCACATTTTTAAACATGTTGAACTAATGACCAAATCTGCAGCATTTTTAACAAAAATGAATGATATTTGAACTGGAGTAGGTCAGAGGTCACCTGAACTTATCTGAAGTTCAAGTATCAGGAACATATTTTTAAGATGTTTTAATTCCTAAATCTACGTAAATACAAGTGCGATTTAAAAATAAAAAAGAATAAACTGAATAAAAAGTAATTTCAGTCGCAGCTCACAAGTGAGTTTTACTATTTTTAGAAGAGACCTGCGTGTAACTGCGTGTCCCTCTGTCACAGAAGGTCCTGGTTCAAATCCCGATCGTGTCTTTTCTCTGTGAAGTTTGTATGTTCTCCTCGTATGTTTTGTTTTTTTCAGATCATTCTGGCTTTCCCCCGTCCAAAAACATTTCTTAATCTGTGTCTGTAAGTTGTAGCCCTGCAGCAGATTACTGCTGAGCTGTGAATTGTTAGGTGGTGATCCGATTAGACTCACAAATCAAGCTCAACATTCACAGATTGAACCACCATTCCTACTTTTTAATATAATATGTTTGTACAGATGTGATGTCTTTTCATTGGACGTATTAAATTATAATAAAATGTATTAAATTACTGTCATTTATCCTGGTGAAAACACAAAGATTTAGACAGAAGGAATGTTTTATCTGTAATCTTTCTGGTTAAGTTCAGCAGGAAAAAACCTAAACATCACTGTTGTTTTGGATCATTGAACATCAAATCCTGAAAATGTTTGAGTTTTTCCATACTCAAAGTTCTGCAACACTTTTCTTTCTAAAGCACATCGGAGCTAAAACATGATGAAGAGCTGCTTCTCTTTGCTGCAGAATCTGCTGGAATTATGTTAACTATTGAGGAGTTAAAATAATGTAAAAGCTATTTTTTTACAAGATTATATCAGTAAACTGAACTTCAGTGTCATTTTTCAACTACAAAAAAAAGATAGTTTTACTTTGAAAATAGGAAGCTTTACTGACACTTTATTTTGAAGATTTGTTTACTTCCTGTGACAGTAGCACTGCCTATTCAGTTTATTTTTAGCTTATAAATTTAAAATCCAACGTTATTCTGCATTTCCTAGTAATTATTACATCCTTCCTGAATTTTATTTTTTGCTAAACTCTACTATAGTTATAAAGATCCCGAATCAACAATCTTGGACATCGAAAATATCGGCATTCAAATTTTTATGAGCTGATCACGACCCCACCTTTACCCAGCAGTAGCTGGGATAGGCTCCAGCAACCCTATGACTCAAAAAGGTATTCTTAAGATGGACAGATTTTTTTACTCGTTTTATTTGATTTATTTATATGAAGATTAATTGAAAACACTTATGAAGGAACAGATGTTTTGCGTTGTGGTGCACTCACAAGTTTTCATCTGCTGCAACCGAGACTGAATTTGATTTGAGTCACACAGATTAACCAAAATGTAGCTCTGATGACCGGTCTGAGGTCAAAGTAAAAAAGATAAATTAAAGGAACAGTTAAAAGCTGAAAAAAGAGGCCTATCCCACTGTTTTCAGTCCCTTTACCTTGTGGTCACTGTTGGCCTTAAGCAACGCCGTACAGTTTACACCAACGACCTCCAACAAAAGAAACGCTCTCCAAACGTCTTTTTCACTCAGTCTTTGATTTATTGGTGGAGTTAAACACCTTAATTCTGTCTAATGAACCAGCCCCCCCCTCCATTTATTTCCCATATTCATCCAATAACTGAATCCTGTAAGCCCAAACTCCCGATAACAGAACCCAGAGCCAACAAACGTCTGTGTGGTGCGTTCACTGACCTTTGGACATTAGCAGAACCCAAACATCCACACAATCAACTACAATACTTTTTAATTTTTCTGCAATCCACAGCAAAACAAAGAAGTTTCTCAGAGAAAATGTCGCACATCAGAGGAATTGATTAGTTTCTAATTATCAGTTTTATCGTAGTCTAACCCAGACGTGCACGTGTTGTCGTCATAAACATTCAAATCAGTCATCGTCATTAGAGGAGAAGGTTGGTCAGGTTCAGTGATCCTCCGGGTGTTGTCAGTGTCATCAGTGACCAGATGAGGAGATCAGACCATCTACAGGATGATGCACGAGAACTGGAATGACCTCGTGTCACGCGGGACTTTTATCATGAGAAAAGGAAGTAGGATACATTTGAAATATTTATTTTTACTAGGTTGAACAATGACTTAATTTGATAAACATGGAAAAAACCTCAAGAAAAAGAACTTCTATTTTGAAAAGTTTCATAATTTGGGTTTTCTTTACCAAAAAAAATCTATTTCAATTAAAAAAATCAAAAGATAGAAAATATTTCATGAAACTATAAATTATTATGTTGTTATAAATATATTGTTTTTTAATGCACAAAATGTAATACATTTCTAAAACTATTATTTCTATATAAATTGTTTTAACTAGATGGGAAAAATTGAATGTAGATTATAATTCTAAATATTGTTATCATAAAAAAATCATTAAAAACACAGATGTGAAGAAAAATCCGAGTTTTAGCTTCCAGACTTCCATGGTCTCCTGGAGGAAAACGTGTGAGGCCCGGATGAACAAAGAGGAAGAGCTTAGAGTTCACGCTGGATTCTCACATCTCCAAATTCACGGTCACAGATGAGATAAACCCGGCATTGTGCAGCTAATTACTGCTGCGTGATAACTGTCTTAATGCTGTATGTCTAATTGATAGTTTGAAAGCAGCTCCGATAAAAACAGAAATCTGAGCGAGTTTTCTGTGGGAGGGATCGGTTTCAGGGGGAGCGGCACTCTCTCTGCGCTCCATCCCAGGATGGATCAGCAAACCTCCGTCAGACATCTCAGGTCAAACTCTTCATTCATTTCTTTCTTTCTTTTAAGACAAATGTTCCTAAACTTCCAGTTTGTCTGGATTACAAGGAAAAAATACTTTTGTAAATCAATTCAATAAATGAAAGTCGTGTTATTGAGAATTATTACAAATCTATGGAAATATTTCAAAGCTTTTGATGTCAAACTTTGCTGATTTTAAGCTATAATTGTGAACGTCTCAGTAAATTTTCCAATATCTCCCATATCAATCACCTGATAAATCACCTGAAAAGGTTTCCGTCTCCTCTAAATGTTTGGATCAGAAGCTTCACAATCATGAAGAAGACTGGATTTGACCGACGGTTGTCCACGCCATTCACAAGGAAGACAAACGCAAGAGGAAATTTCTGAACAAGCAGGTTGTTCATAGAGTTCTGCATCCAAACAGAAACAGAAGGAAGAAGTTCACCACAGCAGCTTCAAGAGGATGATACAAAATAAAAAAAAATACATTTAATCTTCTCAGGGCCAAGAAATTCACCTCCAATATGTGATGTGGCGTAAGCCTGCCTCCATTTCCCATCATCCCCTTGTGTCTCCCACTAGCTTACAGCTCCTCACAACCCCAGCCTAACATTATTGATGCAACAAAAATGCTTTCCAGACGTACACTTTGGGTCAAATACCAGGTCAGACGAGGAAAACAAAGACGTTCATGGAGCGAGTCAACCTCAAGAGGATGAATCGGAATAGAGCAGAGCTATTAGCTTGCTGACTGTAGCATCTACATCACAGATTCAAACTTTTCAACTGCATTTTTCATCTGCTCCTAATTCACAACAATTTGAATAAAGAAATATAACTCAGTTTTTTTTTTTTATATATGTCATCCATCATTAAAAAAATGCCAGAAGAACATGTTAAAAACACTATTTTCTTTAGAGTTAGTCTTGAAGACTTTGGTCACATATCTTAAAATACCACAGCGCGGTGACCTAAATGTAAGTCTAAATGTAAGTCATTTAGCAAAATCGGCCGCTGGATGTGGAGGTTTTAAGAAAAAGTGTAAATTTGACCGTAGCCAGATGATTTTTACACAGTCAGTGGCCCATTTGGAGATCACTCCATGCCACTCTGGTGGCAGGACGACTGATAGGAGGGTCTCTAAAGTCCTAAAATTGTCAGACGATCGGACGATTTTAGACAGCCACCCCCCTACGGTAACAGTGCGAGTATTCAATGAGGGCTGCTGACATGAGCTGGGAGCTTAGTTATGACCGGACGTCAGTCTGGCAACCCAGACCAGCGTGGGTCCAAATGGGGAGACAGCATTGATGATGCACAAAACTCACCAAACTTTCTTAGGAGGTTTGCCGTCTAAAAATATGTAAATTGATAAAATTATTATATTTACGAGCGCCTTATGGGCTGAGAAACACAGCGAGAGTCACAATTGGCTCTGATTTATTTTTTGAGTTAGATTCATGTATTTTTGGCAGAGATCTACCACAAATTAGAAAAAAACCTTTTTTTTTTCAAACCACTGCTTTAAATATTACATTGGGAGCATTGAGCTGATTCTATGTGATACAAGGAGTCTTATTCTGAAAGGAATATGAACTTCTGTCAAACGTTCTAAACTGTTTCATACAAACAAAGGGTATTTTCTCTTTATATTTATGTTTTAGTCAAACAAAAGAAGCTAATTTTTATTTGTCATAATGGTAGCATTGACATAAGTACAAATTCATGTCTTATTTTTCTAGTTTCAGTGGAAGACGGCACAATAGATCAATCATTCTGAGAGTCTGTGGAGGAAAAAGCTGCAGATCTTCAGAAGGAGCATCATGGCGCAGAAATGACGGACAGTCTCATCCGGGAGGAGATCAAACACGGCTGGAGTCACTTTAACGTCTATAATTACTGATCTTTCTGTCTCTGCAACACGGAGTCAGTAAGTTAGTCAAGTACGATTACAGTCTCTTTCTGTCAGAGTCTTCCACAGCTGAGCCTTTGTGCTCACATCTGCAATTATCTTGATAGTTCTCATAGGATAATGTGCACTCAGAAAGAGGACAATTTACTTTGATTTTCTATTTTACATTAAAAGGCACAAAACGACCCATAATTCTGCAGTTGTGTCGATAAAAGGATCCACAGTCAGGGCTACACATGTGAGGAGAAAATGTGCTGGCAAACAGACGGACGCACATCCACATTGTCTTGGGATCTCCTGTTTGCTCGTCACTGCGACCCGTTGCCGCGGTAACCGTTGGCCAGTCTCATTTGAAAAAGAAAAAAAAAAGGCTTGTGATGACCTCAGCGCTGCTCACTGAGCTGTGATCAACGTGTTTGTGACACCTCGACTCCCCGCAGGTTCCTGCAGCTCCAGGTCCAGAACCCAGACAGGAGATAAAACCAACAACAACAACAACAACAGGGCAGCCATGACGGCAGAATACAGAAAAATACAAGCTGATGATAAAATAGCTTCAATCCCAAATGCTCACCAGTATTTTTGTTTCAAACAATGCAGGAAAAACACAGACAAACTGCACTCCAACTTCAATCTATCTTTGATAAATAAATAGTTTCCGTCTCATCACGTCCTTTTGATGAAAAATACAAAACCTGAATAAGGAAAACAGATTTGGGAACAACAATTTCCTACAACTTTAATACAGAAAAGAACCAAACGCTGATTCTTTTGTCAAATATGAAATTATTTTTTGTATAATTGTATGGATTTGTTATTTTTTTCATATTTACTTTCTTTTTTAGTTGATTCCACTACACTTCATAGAAATGGCTTCAGATAGATGAATCTGGCTCAATTGTCAAAGTAAATAGTGAACGGTGGACACGTTTTTTTCTGGTAACAAAATAACTCATTCTTTTACTTTTTTAGATCTAGTTTGTTTATGCTTACATTTACCAAAGGGGTACTAGTGTAACCCCCCCCCCCTTTGTTTTCATTCTATAATTCTGGACTCATTTCTCTATGAAGGTTTGAACTTTGAGAGTTTAAACAACACAGAAAAGCGTGAAACAGAAAAGGGAACAATCATCTGCCAACAGCACATAGTGTATTCAAACAAGCTGAAGCCACAGGAAAAAAATAAGCATAAAATAAACTGTTGAGGTCCAAGGACGGGTCCTTGAGGCACACCACAAGAACCATTTTTTTCTAATTTAACAGCCACTGACATGCAAATATTTGAACGTCATAATTATGTCATGAGAGGAAAGTTACTGGAAGAGTTTCTTGTCTTTTACTTTCTCAGTTTGTTTAGTTAAATCCATAAGAGCCATCGCTGCAGTGATGGTGTCTAAAACCACTCTGACTCCTTAAATTGGTGCATAAATTATGTCAACTTTTTTTTTGTTTTTGTTTAAAAAGCAGCTTGTTTCTGTGCACTGAATGCATATACGAAAACACTTTCCCTCCAAAACTGAGGTCCTTCAATTTAAACATAATTTACAAGCATTTGTGCAACACCTGAGTGGATTAGCACAGTCTTCCTCTGAAGAGTAATGACACTTAATTACAGCGTAAAAGTTCCGGTTTTATTTTATTTTCTGCTGCAGTTTCAAACGACGGTTTCTACAGAGACTCACATTTGACTCAAACAAACTCTGAGAGGAATAACAATGACCAGAGCAAGGCCCCAGTGTGTGCGACTGGGCCCAAACAGCCAGAAATGTCTTGTTTATTTTACGTGTCAGTGAGCTTAATATGCACAGCGTCTCTGCCTCGGCTAGATGATGAAATTTATATGGTAGCGTGTCATCACTCAGCTTCTCCCTCAGCCTCGGCTCGTGTAACGGTCACAGTTTGATAAACGGAGAAAAACGGGAGTTCAATGCATTATCAGAGGTGGAAATCACAGAGGGGGGACAGAGGACAGTGTTCATTTCCTTCATGCAGACTTCCTGTAGCATCGCAGTGAAGTTCATTTTATCAGTTTAGATGAAATTCTGATGAAAAATGCATCTGAAGTGCAGCCTCTCTGTGATCCCTGTCCTCATTCAGCTGCAGCTCTGTGCAATTATCAGAGACGCACACAAACAGTGTCACGTCAGTTTAGGGGCTTCTAAAGTCATTCAGCCTCCGAAAAAAAACTCGTTAAATTTTAACAAGGTTTTCCTTTACATAACTTAACTTTTGAAAAGAAGCACACACCCACAGTTTTTTCTTTTCTTTTTTTTTAGTAAAATCCGCAACAAAAGTTGAGAATTTTCAGGACAGATTTTACAGAATAAACATTAAAAGAAAATATGATGGACCTTTCCTTGAGGTGACAGCCGTTTATCCTTGAAAAGAAAACAGAAGCAATGAGATCTGAAAAAACGGTTGTATTAAGAAAAGAAAAACAGGATCTAAATAAAAACCTCAACTAAAACGAGGGTATCTGGTCATCAGGAGATGATGGGAGGACACATTACTGCTCTGTTGTTGCTCTTTCTGGGGCGGCTGGGGTCTCAGTCTAGGTGGGTCTGAGCTGGTTCTCGGTATGAAGAGATTGCCAAAATACAGCAGAGCCAAACTTTAAGTTTCTTTTAGAAGTTACTTTAATAAGTATTCGTTTTTTGTGGGGGTCAATGGATGTATGTTTTAACGGGGGGAGAGTAAAGGGTGAGTTGGGTTTATCAATGTAATACCTATGCATGTTTTTGTTTTTAGGGGGGTACTCAGTACGTTGGTCTGCAACCTTTATCAGAAAAAGAAAAATTTTATACTGCTTATCTTTGTTACTTTTATAATAAATATGTTTTTTTTAATTGAATAAAACAAAAAAGTACAGAAAAACAGGGATTTTTCTAAAAAGGACAGAAGTTTGTATGAAGTCCTTTCAAAATAAAAGATGCCATGTGCCGGACAGGATCACCCCCGTGGTGCTAATCCACTCCTATGAAAGGTTTCAAACAACTCAAGACAAAAATGTTTCCATTTTCTCTTGTTATGGTGCATTCACACTGAACGCGATTCCAATGTTCATCAATGGTCCAGATGCGCTCTGAGTTGCTGTGTCTCATCGTTTTGGTGGCATTGTTTTCAGGAGAATTCTGTTTAACACTGGAGCTCCAGTCTTCACGTTCTTTGATTAACTGCTTTTCTCATTTAGAATCTGCTGGATCATGATAACAATTGAAACGATTTTATGTTTAAGGGTCGCCAGCGACACCTCTGATGTTAAATGGTTGAGGAACTATTAGGATTTGTTTGTTTTAGGTCGAGTTTGTGTCCCCCAATTATCAGGTACAAACTGTCTGGAAGTGTCTGAATACACCCAAGAGGACCCTGGTCCAGGACCACGAACTGCTCTCAAACCCATCTTTTGAGGTGGTTTCAGTTTGTTTCCAAACGGACTGAGCTCCAGTTTGCTCTGAAACTGAAGACGAGTGGAACAACTGGACCAAAAGGGCCACCGTAGTTGAGCTTTACAGGATGTAAACAGAATGGTGGAGCAACAATGAGACACAGCAACTCATTGAAATGTTGTTGGATGCATGCTGGCTCATTAAAACAACTTTTAACGTGATACATATTGCTTCACAGATTATTTTGTCACAAATGATTCTCAGCGTACCTAGCTGTCGTCTCCTAAGTAACAGCTCTGCAACATGCCTAAGCCGTACTAAAACATCAGTAAGAAATGTTTTAATCAGTGAACTATCCCAACACGGATTTTAAAGTGCTGGACTTCCATTATTGATTCTCTTGTTGCTTTGCCCTGCCCTCGATATTAATGTCTAATGAGTGAAGACATCTTTAGTCATGTGGTTTTGTTTACAAGCTTTGATTTGAAACAGAAATCAAGTTGAAAGGCAGTTTGAATACAGACCAAATACAAAGTTCAGGACTCGATCCGGACAAAATGAAGCGGACTTGGTCTGGACCAATGGACATTTCCCGTCTGAAAAGACCCTAAATTTATCAAAGTCGTCACCTTTTACAAATCTAACAGCTGGATGCAGTCAATGTGTTCTTTGTTTAATAGTAGCTAAATGTTCTTCAGAAAATTCTTTTTATATTTCCTGCAGAAATTCCCACGTTTTTTTTGGCATTTTTACATTTCTTTTTTTTCTGGTTCATTCCAGAGCAGCTCAATGCAGGTCAAGCTCTGGCTCCCCATGCCATGTTTCCAAGTTTACTGTGGACACATGCAGTGGTCCACCTGGTTACCTACCAGAATTACTGAGTTTTGACAAACCAAAAATGGTTTGTATTAATCTCATTGTTCTGCAGGATAAGCTGAGCCTGAATTGAGATGTCTCAGTGTTGGGGTTTTCTCACAGGACGGATTAGAAAACATTCTTTGGAAAATACCCAGTGATTTACCTTTTAATGAGTTTGTAGGAATCAGCCTCTTTGCTTGATTGAATCTTCATCCTTTGACAAGTTTAAACTGTTTTTCTCCACTGGATTCTCTGTAGAACGCACTTTAATGTGATAAATAGATTTTCCCCTCGACTAAAATGGGAACAAAGAATGCAGACGCCAACTTCATCCTCCCAAAGGGTCAGTGGAACTGTTGTCTGTCACTGAAAAAAGTTGGGTGCTGTTTGGCCGCAAATGATTTTCAACTGTTTCAAGAGATGGTTCTTAGATGATCTTACCCTTTTTGTACTTGACAAAAACAAAAAAAAATGTTTCATACCAAACTGTTAATTAGATTTATTAGCTTTAACTGGAAATGATGACTTGGGTGGTTTAAAACTTTGTTTAGAAAAAGTATTTTGTTTTCACCGTGACCTGGTCGACTTAGTTCAATGATCTCTGGCTCCTTAAGGCCGTGTCACACAGCCACTTCGTACATTTTGTGCATATTGCATTGATAAAAATTGATCATACGTGAATATACATGGAACTAGTGAAAAAAGTCTTTTACGTAAAATTTTCACGGATCTATCTTGAATAAATCATGTTATAAACAGAAAAGATGTACAAATTAATCACTTAAAAAACTGCTAAATCTGTGCTTCATTGAATTTCTTCACTTCGACATTCAGAGCACTGGGCAGAAATCACATTGCGTCAGGACCCGCCACGGAACCTGGCAATGCTTTATGTTAATTAAATAGTCTGATTCCCGGGAGACCCCCACTCAGTATGGACTGCTGGAGAAGTGAAAGATTGTCCGATTTATATACCAATCATACAGTACGCCAATTGTGTAAGAACCGTGCGTGATAACTGCACTCTTTATATGCAGTTTATTAGTAATTAGTGCGTCAATTACATGATTTTAATGTGATATGCTAGTCGCATATGTGATATAAAAGTTATACATTTCTGGTACATGTGTGAAAAGTCTGTTAAACATCTGTCAAAATTCACGACCACACCAATGATTTTTAAAAAATCAGGTTGCTGCATGAAACCTCAAAGATTCTGCCAACACCATCCCATTGCACTGAGTTGTATTTGTGAACGTAGCATCGGGGAGATGACTTGATCCAAATTGGGATAAAAATAATCTAAATTTGATGATGATTTCCTTCTGAACTTTCCCCCAAACAAAGCACTTTTCCATCTTTGTGTCCCGTTATTCCCAGCTGGGTCCAATTTCACTTTGACTAAAACTCCTAGAATTCAGCTGAAATTCTTCTGGGGGATAGAAGCTGAGATGAACATGATATGGCTTTACATTCAGCGTCTGACAGTGTGAAGCCAGAGCACAGGAACCCGGGAAAGTGGCTGAACCGCCATTAAAGGGAGCTAACAAGCTCCTGTGGGATGAAGCTGGCACAGCAACTGATGTCTGTTTAGAATAGTTAAGGAGTGCTGATCACACTCACAGCGACTCGGTGCCGCCGCAGTCGATTGGACTGGATTCCTCGGACCCAGGAGCATTCTCTGTGACTCCAGAAAGGAAATGGCTTTTAAAAGAATCGTGTCCTAAAATCGTTACCAATTCATCTGCTAATAGATTCTCTTTGAAGCCAGCAATTTATTCTACAAGGAGAAGTTCCACTGGCGCTGGTTATTGTTATGACCGCCATCAGTATTCAAGTGGAGAGTTTGAATTAACCATCTGATTTAAGAATTTTAAGTCGCGGCTTATGAACTCAGCTGGACGGTAACTTTTAACGCCCGTCTCTTCCCGTTCCTTTGAGGCGGCTGTGTGCCGGAAATCTGTCTGCAATTGTGCCTACGTCAGAGCTCTGATGTCTTCCTTGAAGCTGCCGTCCTTGGGGCCCAGGCGGGGTTGAACCTGCACCTGTCAGACTCATCCCTGAGCTCATTACGAGGGAAATGGGTCAGGAAGTGAGCTACATTGACTGCATAAAGGGAGCTGCAGCAAATTTCTCCTTAAAGACCCACTCTGGTTGAAAATGTTGCTTTTTGTGTTTTTAACATGTTCTTGTGGCATTTTTCTGATGATTTATGATATACATCAAGAAAAATAAGCTCAAAATTGCATTTCTAAATACTGTACTTTCTAAAGTATAAGCCACACCGGAGTATACATTGCTCTGAAGCATAGGTTGCACTGGAATATAAGCTGCTGTGAAGTATAAGTTGCACTGGAGTATATTTTGCTCTAGAGTATAAATTGCACCAGCGTATAAGTCGCTGTAGAGTATAGGTCACACTGGAGAGTATAAGTTGCTCTGGAGTATAAGTTGCACTGGAATACAAGTCTCTCTGGAGTATAAATCATGCTGGAGTATAAATTGCACTGGAATATACTGTAAGTCTCTCTGGAGTATAAATTGCACTGGGTATAGGTTGCACTGGAGTACAAATCTCTGGAATAAAAGTCGCTCTGGGGTATAAATCATGCTGGAGTATAAGTCGTACTTGAGTACAAGTCTCTCAGGAGTATACGTTGCACTAGAGTATAAATCGCTCTGGAGTATAGGTTTCACTAGAGTATAAGTCGCTCCAGAGTATAGGTTGCGCTGGAGTATAAATTTCACTGGATTATGAATTGCACTGGAGTATAAATTGCACTGGAGTATAAGTCGCTCTGAAGTATGGGTTGGACTGGAGTATAAGTTACACCGGAGTATAAGTCGCTCTGGAGTATAGGTTGGACTGGAGTATAAGTTACACCGGAGTATAAATCGCTCTGGAGTATAGGTTGGACTGGAGTATAAATCGCTCTGGAGTATAAGTTTCTCTGGAGTATAGGTTGCACAGGAGTACAAGTCGCTCTGAGTCTCTCTGTATTGGTTGGACTGGAGAGTATAAATTGCACTGGAATATAAGTTGCTCTGGAGTATAGACTGGACTGGAGTATAAGTTGCACTGGACTATAAGTTGCTCTGGAGTATAATTTGCACTGGAGTATAAATTGCACTGGAGTATAGTTCACACTAGAGTCAGACCTTTAGGAGAAAAGTGCAAGGCTTCTGAACAAATCTGCAAAGCATAATGCTGCATTCATGCTAAACACCATTAACGCGTCAAATTTGCCTCTGCTGCCTCTTTTGACACGTCAAATTTGATGCTCACAACTTCGAGGCAAATTTCTAATGGACCCCTGCCGCTCTGCAGAAACTATGTCTTAGACAACCAGGTTTTTAGATTTTGTCTAAAAACTGCATAGTTATAATTTAAAGACCACTGGGAGCGCTTTTATAATTGATTAAAAGATGATTTTAGTGGAACTTTAAACACAAAGTTTTATGGTGAGGAACATAAAAACAGAATAAATTCAGTTTTTATATATTTAGTTAATATGTGAACGCATTCATCTAAGTGTGCTGATATTTTCCAAAGACATCATACTTATTGGAAATCTCTAGTTAGTTTTATTTAATATTGGTGGCTTCATCTGAATCCCCAAAAACTCAATATAAATCCATCGAAAATCTTTTCTTTTAATTACTAAATAAATAACTAAAAGACATCCATATTTTTAATCTGAAATGCAATGAATGCTCTGTTGGCATGTTTTTTTTTTAGTTCAGTAAATTCATAGAAAGTAACCTTTTCTGTCAGTGTTCCCTTGAATTAAGTTATTTTGCTCTTCCTAATTAGCTAATCTCCTCTGAAGGTTTTAACAACTGATTGGAAAGGTTATGTTTCTGTGATGAAGTGTTTTTCCCCCATCAGCCACATTGACAAGCATAAAAAAATAGAAACTCACCACAAAGACAAAACTAACAGTTTAATTTACCGACAAAACTTCAGGGTTTCTTACTTTTTAGCACAATCTAAGAATAATATCATTTAATGCATTTATAACATATTTTTAGCCATTTTGTTGCATTTTATGGACTAAATAAGGAGTTTTAAATAAAAGCTTGATTTTCTTTGTTTCTGTTGTGACCTAGAAGGTAAACCCTTGCCTTACACAGCCGTCCTCGCCGGCGTGATCGGCCTCCTCTGTGGCTGACAGGAGCAGGCCGCGGCTGTCTGGCAGCGCCAATGTTTGGAGGTATAGGAGCGTGAAGCCGGGCGATGCTGACAAGCAGCACGCAGCTCAGCCGACTCTCCCTGAATAATTACAGTCTGCTCCGAAGAGGGCTGCTGCTTTGGCTTATCTGTGTCTCTCCGTGCCGCCTGGACTCCTAAGTGCACCATCTGCTTCTGCCTTGAATCTGGCTGAACTGTGACTCGCTCTCAGAGTAAACTTGTGTGCTTTTGCTCCCACTCAGTGGGTCACACCGCTGCGAGCAGATGCCTTTTCTCAGCCTTTGATATGATGCACTCTGAGGTCTTCACAGCCACGCTGTTTTTTTTTCTAAAATATTGATGGTTTTTGCTGCTTGTTATTGTTACCAAGGCAGATTAAACCTCAATTATCTCGTGTAACCCCATGGGGGCTTGTGTGGATGCTTTTTAGCAAAGCAGAAATCTATTTCTCTGGGATTGCATGGAGAAAAACGGTTGTTTTGTCACTGGGTGAAGCTAATTGCTGAGTTGTAAAGGAAATGGCAGCAGACCTTCTGTTCGGCTTGCGCTCTGCAGGACGACTTGGAACATGTCCATGTCTACCTGCTGACTAGAAGGAACATCACTGAGGAGGACCGGCGCTCCTTCTGTGGTGGCAAGGAAAAGTCTTTGCTGCTTTTGTAAAAACAACAACACAATGCTGGAGTTTAGAAAACCAAGAAACCTTATTATAGAGGAAAAGTAGTGACGTTCTGAACAAAGACCCAGATAATAACCCCTCCCATACATTGATGTGTGATCCCTCCCATGACAAAGGTGGACAGGATTTCATGTCTCCCACGGACTCTGGTGAAGGTTAAAAAAATCATTCAATGTGTGTCCAGATTACCCCACTTTTATTATAAACATACCTAGAATTACAAGGGCTAAGAAGGTAGTAAGTAAGGAATAATGCCTGATGAAGTGAGAACCATCAGAAATTAACAAGCAACTGGAAGCCTGAACCGTTCAACGCTCATGCAACAATGCACGCTTTGAGGGTATTATTCTGCTCGTACCATGGTCACATATGAAAGACATCATTTTTTTTAATGAATTTTAGTACTTTAATCATGTTATTTTTCTGTTTAAGATGTTTTTTCACCAAAAGCGGACCACTGATATGCCATGTCAACACTGCACGGGGGAGCACCGCGGAACTGAGGCCGCTTCCATTTGGCGCCCTTGTTAACCTATGGTGTAGTTCACATCAGACGCGGACCGCCGTGGCTGGCTCACGCAGTTGTCTCGGCATCTGGTCTATTTTTTGCGAGCAGTGAGTGACCCATGTTGATTCTGGCTGGAAGTTACATCAAGATATATGAGAAAATCCCAGTGGGTCAGCGGTTTCTGAAATACTCTGACCAGTCCGTAGAACACCAACAATCACGCCGCGTTCAAAGTCACGTCAATCACCGTTCTTGATTGCATGGCTTGATTGTCTTGTTTACATGCCTAAATGCTTTGGGTTGCTGCCATGTGATTGGCTGAGTAGAAATTTGCGTTAATGAGTAGTTGGGCAAGTGTACCTAATAAATTCTCATTAGGTATTCATATATATAATTTTATATATAATTTATAATTTATATATAATTTTTATATCCTATACTATTAATCTACTACTTGCTAATATAATATATTATTAATTTATTACTTGTAAATATTTATGTATTTAGTCATTTTCACAGATGTTTTTCTCTATGCAATTTTTGCCTTCTGTGGTGCTGTAACAAATGAATTTATCCGTGTTATATCAATAAAGTTCAATTCAATTGTATTAGTTGTTTACAGACTAAGTGCAGATAATTTAAGTATTAAGTATTATTAGTATAAAATAACAAAGTTGAACTGCTGATTGATTAGATTGAAAGACATTACATTATCCCAGAAATCATTATACATATCACAGGTATCATTATTATAATTTAAAAAGATTGTTAGAATATTCCGGAAATGATTATTACTTATCACAAAACTCGAGGTTAGCATTTGATAAATTCCACGAGTCCGGCCCCTTCCTTCTCCACAGCATTCTCTGCTCCATGCTGCACTTGTTTTAAAGAGCCAAGAAGCATGCTCGTTGCCGCGGGATGTTGGCCTGCGTGTCTGTCATGTTTGTAGAGATAAACTGGAGCATGAATGCAGGGGACATATGCTCTGCCCAGTTCAGCCATATGTCCCCTCTGCTGCTGTTTCTCCACAAACTGCATCATTTTAGCACAACAAGTCTGTCCGCGGCGTTCCCGCCTCGGCTAAGATTAATGCAGAAGGGCACCGCATTGGAAAAACAGCGCCTGGGAGGGGGAAGAGAAAACATCACCTTAAATCATAATTAATGTCCCGCCACACTTTTAGACAGATAATGGAAACACAAAGGTCTTGGAGCAGGACAGTCGTTTCTGTTTCAACCTTCAAATCCAGCAGAGATTTGGATGACAGCGACTTCCATCTGGGAGTCAGACAATCTCCGGATAAAACCTTATTCTGGTCGTCCCCGCGGTGGAAAATTCCCTTCTTCAATTTAAAACACTTACAGATAGAGATGTTTTAAAAGGAAAAATACAGACAGCTAAAAGAATACTTTTCAGTGCTAAAATGCCAGCAAACAATGTAAGAAATGCCAAGTAAAAAAAACAGCTATAGAAAGCGCAAAAACAATAAATAAATACCATAAATTAAAAATACAATGTGGATTATCTTAATTATCATAAAATAATGCATTTAAAAAAGGGTGTAAAAAAAACAAGTTAAATATCGCTATTCTTCATGTGGATTTACTTGTATCAATATAAAATGCTACCAAGACAAAATTTCATTATTTATGAACAAACATGTAGTATACCGTCCTACTTTTGTTTTCCACTTAAACCTCCGACCTCTAGTTGGCAGTACAGCACACTGAACAGCAGAGTACCGCAGTTGTTTTCACATAGAAAAATGAGATCGTACATTCAGTTTTAACTAAAGATGAGTACTTAACACCTGTAGTTGGTATTTGTACCGTATAAAAACACAGATTTTGGTGCTGCATAACCCATGAAAAAAACGAATGAGACAAGGTGTGCAGTGCAGTGTGCAAAAGACGATACAAACACAATTTCTGCTGAACTTCACAGGTAAAGATTCTAATTCAGTAACATGGTGGATCAGTGACGTGTGCGATGCTCTGAAAAAGTAAACATCATAACGCTGAGTGGCAAATTCCGTGTTTACTTCCGCATGTGACAAAACGGAGATACAGCGCTGCAGTGCAGACTGAATGAAATAAAGCATCTTAGCCACATTCAAGTGTTCCTTCATCCTGTCACGCTGCTTCATCACACTGAAATGTTTCTGGAAATCGTCTGTTCAAGCAACAGAACTGTTTTAAAGATACCACTTAGCAATGTTAGAAACAAAGCACTTTATTTTCTCAACCACAGATACGAAACATTACTGGTTAAGACCCATTTGGTCATTGTGGTTTTAATCCAATGCCTTTTATTTTAGTATTTTAAGATTTTACTTGTATGAAAGGTTTATTAATATTCAGATAACGTTTTGTTAAGTCATAATTATATTTAAAAAAAAAAAAGTGAAATATTGTCTCTGGTACTATCTGATATATCGTGATATGCATCGTATCGTGACACGTGTATCGCAATACGTATCGCACCGCCATACTCTTGCTAATACACACCCCTACAGTAAAATGCTACAAAAGAAATACAAAGTTAATACTAAAAGCCCAAATAACAAAATATTGTGAAAAGTAGTATTAACATGTTAAATCTTTGAAGTTTGTTGATAAATGTTAAAAATAAAGTTTTCAATTTGAAAAATGTTCAACACTAAAACTGTTTTGCTTGAAGAGGCAGTTGGTGACCTGTCAATCAGGTATATGTAAAAAAAGGCACAAAAGTTCAAATAAAAGGACATTTACAATCTCAAAAAGTGTAGAAATATGAAGTATCACAGCATCTATTTCATTAGCAGTAGTAACCAGCTTTGCAAATGTTTGGTCATTATTAAAAACAAAAAAGCAAAAACTAAAATGCAAACATAGAATTTCATGTTATGTTATTTTAACTTTGAAGACACAAATTTGACATCCTGTTCAGACTTGTATTCAGTTCTTGAGAATTTTTTTCTGCCTTTGAAGTTATGTTTCTCCTAATTGAGAACCATTTTGGCATCTTTCCTCACCTCATTTAATTAGTGATTTTAACATTTTGGCACTGGAACAGTTTAAAAAACAGAAAGCAGAACGAGCATTTGACATCATTTCTTCACTGTGGCAGTGAAGGTGCTGATAAGCAGAAGCAATTAATTAACTAATTTCCATAAAAACTGGCTGAAGAAGTGATCCTGGCAGTTTGTCTCAATCATTCAGGTGCACGAGACGGAAAAACAACATTATCCTTGGTGTATCAGCATTTATTTTCAGGTAAACTGTCAAAATGTGATCATTTAATGCCATAGTCACATGGATCCTGACTGGGGGTGGAGGGGTGTAGAGAAAAGCAGCCACATCTTGAGGGGAGGTTTGTCTTGCAGTTCTCATGAGGCGCCAACGGCCACCTTAACGGACATCGTCAAAATGGGATCTATCATTATTGCATGGGTGGAAAGTGTGTAAAATATCTGTAAGGATAATAATGTATGTTGCACATGTATTCCACATCCAGAATAATTAAATTCTACCAGCTATAAAGAAGTTTGTTTTATCAACTTTGTTGTTTCGCTTGTGTATATGATATACTGGCCCCTACTAAGTTGCGCAAGACCACGACTTCTTATCTTTAGTTTGCCGTCTTCTGTTGAGGAAGGTATGGGTGATTCTCTTCTTCATGTATATTTTGTTTTATTTGTATTTCTGTGTTTTTGTGACTCTGTAGGAATTCCTGTTCTGGAGACCTGCAGTAATGGATGGTTATTTTCCATTCACATCAGAATAAACCAGAATTAAATCGAAGTCATCTTGTCCTTTATAAATGAACAGAACGGAGAGGAACGAGTGAGCTGTTTATGGACCTGACGAGTGCTGTAAGCGCCCGTTCACACTGGGCGTGGAAGCGCCACGAAGCAGCGTGGAATGGAGGCCGGTTCCCTTCGACGCCCTTGTTAACCTAAATGTGACTCTTTTATCTCTCCATAGTGGCTCTCTGGCTGAAAAAAAATAAAATAATAGTATTTTTTTTAAGTGAGAATTATTTAATTAGCATTTGTGACCCTGTTACTCTTT
This sequence comes from Oryzias melastigma, assembly GCF_002922805.2. Lineage (NCBI taxonomy): Eukaryota > Metazoa > Chordata > Actinopteri > Beloniformes > Adrianichthyidae > Oryzias > Oryzias melastigma. The sequence continues at coordinate 29,707,224 of NC_050514.1, read as the reverse complement.
ATTGTGTGAATGCTAAGTAAGCATTCACACAATAGTGATTCTCCTGTTCCTTGTTGTACATTTGTCAGCACGTAAAACTCAATCACACTTTGAGTGATTTCAGCAATCTCGGTATTAAGATGTTCAGATCATTACTGCTTGTATTTTTGGTATTCATGAACTTTATTGTTTAGTGAGCGAAATAAACTCCATACGAAATGAATGAGGAAGTCTTCAAATTTCAGAATTTAAGTAGTTTAGCAACATTCCTTTAAATTTATTTATGGGCTATGTTTACATCTGCTAGAGTAATTTTCAAAAAAAATTGGAGTTTAGCCAAAATGTTTGCAACATGCTAATGTTTTTGACTAGTTTAGTTTACTGATGAATTTGAGGCTATTTTGGAGTTTAGCCAGTAATTAAGCAACAAACTAGTTTTTTTTTTTTTTTTAGTTTAGTTAATATTTTAGCAATATGCCAACGTTTATGGCTAATTTGTTATCTACTGAGATTTTTAGGGTAATTTAGAGTTTAGATTCTATTTTAGTAACATGCTAACTTTTTTGACAAATAAATTACTGAGTAATTTTAGGCTATTTTAAAGTTTAGCTAGTAATTGAGTAACAAGCTAGCTTTTTGGCTAATTTGGACTCTACTAAGGTAAAAGGTAAAAATGTAAAACAAACAAACAAACAAAAAAAAAAAAAATCACACTTTGATCGATGCTAGTTTCTTTTTATGTTTTTGCTTTTGTTCATGTCAAAAATAGACATAATTCATATTTATAAAAAAAGAAGGTATTGAATGACAATCCAAATTTCTTAAAGGCTAAAGTAAATCTGTCCGGCTCCTTCTAGGTTTGGATCAGTAGAAAACAAGCCCAAATGGCTCTTTTGCTGTTGAAGGTTGCCGACCTCTAACCTATGGTGTGGTTTACGCGACGAGTGAAATCAGTCATGGGCTCCACGTGTCTCATGCTCTCGAATGTGGTGTGAATGCAGCATGATGCGGAAGACTGAAATTCGTGTTGACAGCATGTACATCGACGTTTTGTTGAAAGTGGCTACTTGAAGCAGGTGTGAACGCAGCTCAAGGCGTTATGTTTTTGCCACTACAAGACCTGGATATCAGTACACACATCCCTCTGTGTGAGTAAATCATTTTCTCTTTGTCACAGGAGAAAATCTTATTTAAAGATAAGTCACAACAGGACTTCTCCTTCAAAAATTTGGTGCACATTAAAACACGGTTGGTTCATTTTGATTTTATTTAACGCATAAATAATCTCCAGACTGCCGGTCCCATGTGCTTTTGTTTGTATAACTAGTGAGAATCTTATATTTATATTTTTTTATTCTTACAGATAAAATCTCAAAAATACCAGAAGATCAGAAGCTTTTATAATGTGAGTCTCTTCAAGTGTGTCTGGAAGATGTTTATGTAAAGACTGCTTATAAGACGTAAGTAGTGGGTTCTGTCAGAGAACACGTGTACAACGCACCTCCCCATATCAGATGTCTGTGCATTGTGTGTTTGCAGCTTACAAATCCCATGCAGGGTAAGCTGAATATTTTCCATCTCAATAGTAAATATTTCCATTTCACTATCATGTAAAGCTGTTTGCTATCAAATGCATCCCTGAAATTGAGTATGCATGAGCATTGCACGGGCTGCCAAACACATGGCAGAAAATCCTTTTCATATTCTGAGGGGATGCCATTCTCTGAGTGTCCCATGGCTCTGTGCACAAATGCACCCCCCCTCCCTTTGCTCTGCCTTTGGCTGTTTGCTGCTGGATGAAGTGCCAGGGGTAACGCTCTCTGGTGGGTTGTGGCGGTTGCAGCCAGTAGGGGGCACTGTGACTGTGTGGCAAGCCTGCGCCTGTTGCTCTCCACCTGCAGTGGCTGAGTGGACGGCTGCCTCCTCGGCTACATAATATCTGTCTGCTCTCAGGAGCATTCACGGCTGGGAGAAAATCACTGTGTTTGCTGATGATAATGCAATTAATTAAAGAGCCAATCATTTTAGCCCAGTGCATCTAAATTTGAATGGAACTTCTGACATACTGCAGTGTGTTGGACATGCACGAGCTGGGCTCTGCCTCTGCTTTTGATTTTTTTTACCCCCCCAGAATGACCTGTGTCATGCAAATCATTTTTTGTTCATATTAATTTGGGCATGCATGTAGAGGATGCAGATGAGGTTTGGAGACAGAAAACAGTCACACATGAGGCTGGCTGTGACGGGGTATGGCAAGCAAAAGGTGTCATAAATCGCCTGATTTATGACACCTTTTGCTTGCCATACCCCGTCACAGCCATACCATTGAAGATGGCTACATAGATCTGTGCAGAAGCTGCTCTGATGTCAGAGGAGGAGAAAGAGGGGAGCAGGAAGTGCTGCTGGGAGTTTTCTATTTTTCCTGCCTTGCAGTGAAAGGGGAGAAAAGCGTGTAAGGCGCTCTGCAACATGAACTTTGTGTGTGCGTGATTTTTCTTTCTGAGGGCCCGCAGGGATCCGGCTCGCTCCTCTCCAGAGCGCAGAGCGAGCGGGCTGTTTGTGAGCGTCTATGCCGCAGTGTAGAACTGCATAATACATCTCTGATTGACTGATTATCTGCAAGCTAAAAATACACGCTGTTGCACACTGTATTTACACAGAGGAATTAGCATTTGCACTGAAGGAGCAGCACTCTGTGGATGCGCCGCACGAGCTGCTGCAGCTGCACGCGGATCAGTGCGCGAGCCCTCTCCCGCAGTTCTCTCCCCTGGTGTCTGCGGCCCTGCAAATTAGGAATTGTGGTGCTTATTGTCATGGCAACTCAACTCTCCTTTGGAATTAAAGACTCTAATGCAAATTAAGTAAATTGGATTTTTAAAAACAGAAGGGAAAGTCCTGCTGTAACTATATTTTTATCTATTGTAAAATCATTCCCAGTGGTCTTATAATTATGTTTTGGCAAAAAAATAAACTTTTTTTTTTTAATCATATTTTCAGCAGGAGCTCATTAAAAATTCGCCTCTAAAGGCGACTCTTAGCGTCAAAGTAATCCTACGTTGATATCCCAGCATTACTTTGTTTACACTCGCTCCTGCTAGCTTACAGCATAGCTATTATTAGTAGTTCACTTTTGGCTTATCCCTTTCGGGTTCGCCACAGCGTAACAGCACCCACTGTTTCGCATAGCTATTATTAGCATAGCAAAAAAATATGCTACACTAATGATGCGGCGCAATCCAGCCGTATAGTTTTGCGTCAGATGGCAGCTCAGATGAGAAAAATGAAGGCGCTAATGGAGCTTTTTGTCTGTGTTACTCTCCTAAAAAAAAAAAAAAAAAAAACGCATCAAGCTGTTTCCTCATTTTCCTCAAATGAATCATATTTTCATGCACTTTAAAATGTTAAACATGGCTTATAAGAGAACATGACTAAACATTTCAATTTCTGTGGTGCTACATTAAAAACGTGTGAATGATTAAGTTGCGTGCTCAATAACTGAACAAGCTAATTTCTTTTTCCATTCCTTAAACATAAATTAACCATAAACAAAACATTTCTGTGTCACTTTAAGAACAAACAAACTGACATTTTGAATTTCCACAGGATAAATTCATCTGGCGGGAGCAGCAACGCTGGGCTGGGGGCTCCTGTTCTCCAAGTGTATCCCGCCCAGCCTCTATCTGAAGGATGCGGGCACCGGCGGGACAGCGGGCAGGTGCTGACGGGCTCTTCCCTCTTCGCTACTGAGGAAGTCCTGGTTAGTTTATTTTTCTACACTTCCATCCATCTTCTTGTCCGCTTCTTCCCTTTTGGGGTCGCGGGGGTGCCGGAGCCTAACCCGGCTACTGAAGGGCGAAGGCGGGGTACACCCTGGACAGGTCTCCAGTCTGTCACAGGGCCTCAATCTTACACACATCCACTCTCACATTCACACCTAGGGGCAATTTAGTGTAACCAATTCACCTATGAAGCATGTTTCTGGACGGTGGGAGGAAGCTGGAGTCCCCGGTAAGAACCCACGCATGCACGGGGAGAACATGCAAACTCCACACAGAAAGGTCCCAGCCGGGAGTTGAACCGGGGCCTTCTCGCTGTGAGGCAAGAGCGCTAACCACTGCGCCACCGTGCAGCCCATTTTTCTCCACTTCATAATCTTGTTACCAGCGGGTCATCCGGTCTGATCTGAGGTCTAACACACGTACAAATACCACGATCGTCCTCCATAAAACAAAAAAGATCGGTGGTCCTGCCAGAAAATGTGGAAATAGTGCGAAGTCTAAAGCTGCCATTGACTAAACGTTTACTATTGAGAGTAAACTCACTCAGATCTAGTTCAAATGTTTTCTAGGAATTCTCCTTTATCAACTGACAGCAATAATGTACTAGTGAAAAGTCACATTCTTGTTTTTCAAGGTCTGTTTGTGCAATTGTAACACAGCAGTAAACAGACATCTACACCAATCCAATATGGCGTCCAACTTTCCGTACGCAACGAGGAGCTCGTCATCTCTAGTGATATAATTCATGGGGATTCACACTTGAATGTCACTACCCTATACTAGCGCATGTCCCCACAGTTGGAAGAGACTTGGTGCAAAATGTCAATGCGGTGCAAATTTCATAAATCTTATTTTAGTTTTTTTTCTTTCACAGATTTATTCTGATATCTGAAAGACTTGATGTCATAAAATCCAGACAGGAATAAAAAACGCAATTATTAATTTCTCCTTTGTGATCAGCTTTCAAACGGTTGGCACCAAATGAAAAGGACGCCACCCATAAGTCACTACTAACTTCAAGTCCCTGATTGGTCAACTGGTTTAACTTTCAAGGAGCGTTCAATTCCTGCAGGTTTTATATGTAGAGCCCAAAAGCGGAAAGCAACGTGTGAATGTGAAATTTTAGAAAACAGAAGCCCGAAACACACATTTACATGTTTTTACATATACTCTTCTTTGAAAGCCGCCACTTGCAGTGATACTGTGAAATTTAAATATTCACTCTGTTGCACTCTGTGCAGCTGTTCGAGTCTGTTCACACTTACACTTCTTTTTTACTGGAGATATGGTTTGTCTTTTCCTAAAAACTCTTGTCAAAACAATCGAGGCTTTCTGATAGAGACGTGCAGAGAGGTTACAAAAAGCCTTTTGAAATGTTTATGAGAGTAAAATAATTGCAGGTCTTCCAGTAACATTTATTCTGACAGTCGTACGGAACAGTAATACCAAAATATTGATCATATTATTCGTTCTTGATCTCAAGAATAATGAGCGTCACATCCGTCCGGTGTTGTTTGAAATTTTTTTTGTTTGTTGGCATTAATGAACACATCAGAGACACAGGGATTCTCGTCACACTTCAGACATGCTTCCATGCTTTCACTTTGGTTGGGAAATAATGAGGAAATACATAAGTGATGAAAAAAAACATGCAACACAACAAACTAATGTAAAGATTCTCATATTCTTCTTCTTTTTTTAATAAAATCCACATGTAGTGTAGTTAGTTTCCTGAAACAGGATAGGGACATGTGAGAAAATTCCCACCAGCTACATCCAGCAGTAAAGCACTAAAGGGTCAAAAGTGAGTTTTAGTCTTTATAGTTTTTATAAAGGATAACCATTTTACAGTAAGACATCAATAAACTTGTTATCCTAAACAAAAATGAAGGAAACGATCATGCAATTCCAGAGTAAAACTTTACAATGTGTTTAGGGATTGGAATCTTTTATTTTGTCTAAAGGTCAGTTTCAGCTTAAAAGAATACGACAGCTGTTAACATTTTGTTAAACACTTTTCTTTTCTTTTCTTCATAGATTTCATTAATAAAATGAGATTTATACCTAAACAAAACATTAAAAACTATTTTGTTAATTGGATATTAATTTAGGCTTCAGTTACAAAAAAGGCAAAAACTAAAATATATGCATCTATCTTAACATTGAATATGTGATAATATATTTTATACGATAAAACACAAAAATATTATAGTGAAAGTGGAAGAATGTGTTTGTTTTTCTTTTGAAAGTTAAGGAAAATTAACTCACAAATAGACTGTTATTTTTTGCTGATATTTTTTTTTCTATGATAGGTGAATTAATGTTTAATCATAGAATTTCAAAAATGACATGACAAAAGAACCAACAATTATGACTAAAACTGCATTAATAGAAATCTATCAGATAAAGAACCAAAACTGGTGCTCCACATTTTAGCACAAAGTGGTTCAGCTGTTAAGAGCTGAACTGGTTGATCAAAAAACTGCTGCACTACAAAAAACAGTTTTCACTTCCTTTGTTTTTTCCTCTTCATGTAACAAATGTGACCAGAAAACAAATTTACTGAGGTATTTGATTCTCAGGAGCTCCACTCCTTCAGAAAGTCAACACAATTCAGAGGTAACTAAATGATCTTTTTGTGCATCATCACTGAGGCTGAAATTCAGAACTTTAGAACTGCTCATGTGCAAATTTGCTATTTTTTTTTAGAGCTAAGTGGTCAAAAAATGTGAACCAACTTCTGAAAGCATCTGCAGAAGGAGGAGGGAGTGATTCAAACGAGCCACAAGAAGAAGAATCTTTTGTCCTCAAAGGAAATGAGAGTAAAGCACATTTTAAAGAGCTCTCAAAAGACATAAACGTTTGCTAAAACGACCGGACTGCAGACCAGAATCATGAAAAGCTGGAGAGCAGACAGCAGAAAACGAAAGGACTTGGCCCAACGTGTGACACGCCGCAGGACCAAAATGAGAGCTGAAGCCAGAAACCGAGAGAATCTGATGAGAAACCAGGAACAGCTGCGATGGAACAAACAAAAAGCAGGTGTGAGCAATTACTTCAACACAGAGGGCAGAATGGAGCAAACGCAACTACACGCAGGCAAATATTCAAAAATGCAATCAAATTCTAAAGAATAAAATACATTCAGAGAAAAAACGGATCCTCGGTTACTGCTCATTTTCACTCACAGACAAATTTGCTGAAAAAAAATATACAAAAAAGAACCAAATCTCTTTTTAAAATATCAATTTTTCTAAATTTCTTTTACATTCTGAATCCCAAATTAGGATTTAGACACTCGGGTCAACTCTGTGACTGTTCTGGGTGTCAAACTCAGAACACACTTTAGGTTAAACATGTATTGAACGCAATAAAGCTATATTTTTAAAACTTTAAAATCATAACTTTTTATCGTGGACTGAACCTCTCAACGCAGTCTGGTCCACATCTTGTACTGTGTCCGGAACCAGTACTGATCTGCGTTAGGGTTAGGAGACCAGTGCGGCCCACGCCCCAGTCTTGGACCGAAACACTTTGAGGCCCGGATGTTAGGGAGCCTCGATTAAATTGGACATCAAAAGGCGACGAGTTGGGGACACCAAAAATGTAAATATTCGACGTGGAGGAGTCTTTAATCAGGTGTCAATATGTGGCAACTTGGGGATGAGATGTGTTCCAAAATGTTACCAGCACAAGATAACATCTAGCTTTTAATAACTAAAATATCAAATCATCCGACGGGGCAGATATAATCGCTCAGCGGGCCGGATCCGGCCCCCGGGCCTTGACTTTGACATGTGAGTGTTAAGCATTTATTTGGGTGTTTTTAAACCAGTTCAAAACTGCAGGGACCTAAAAAGTTTCACAAAAGTCTTAAAAACATATAATCACATCTTACCTAATAAACAATATCTGTGGTTTGGATCAAAACAGTCTGTAATCCAGAAATGAGATTTGGATCGATTTCTCCGTAACTGGAAAAGTCTGTTCTGATCTTTGATTCAATGTTTTTTCAGGAGAAAAATTCTTCAAAATGAAATAAAAAACTAGAAGATTTATATCATTATTATTGAAAAATAATTAGTTGAGAAGTTAGCTGCACAAATTTCCCAGCATTCTTTTGTTTACACTCTCCCCTGCTAGCTTACAGCACCTTACAAGCCCAAGCTAACATTAGCGTAAAAAAAAAAAAAAAAAGTAGATGCATAAACCTGAGCTTTTCAAGTCATGGGTTTTTGTTTGTTCCTGATCCATTAAAATATGAATAATACTCAGAAATGCAGTTCTAGTCTTTAGTCTTTATCTATTCAATTCTACTCTAAATATGTCCTCCATCGTGAGAAAAAAGCTACAAGAACATGTTAAAAACATTTTTTTAAAAAGTTTTTATTTGAGTTGGTCTTTAAGAAAACATGTGTTTGTGACTATATTTTTTTCTTAAAATAAGAAATCTTTTAAGACATTTTTTTTCCTTTTTACCAAATTTGCAATGTTTTTTTTATTTTGAATTTTTTTTTTTTTTATTTAATAAAATTTTTGACTTTTTTTCTAGGGGCATGTTTGACTAAGACTCAAGGCTACAAAATGACAGATAATTTAATTTTTACTAACATCTATCTTTCCATTTGTAAAAAAATCATAAATTCTCATAAATCTACTGTTGGGTGATGCTGAATTTATTTTGGTTCTGAGGACATTTGATGACATTTCCTTATGTTAGTAATCCTTCCTTATGTAATCCTCTGAAGTGAGCAGCAGTTCTGGTTAAATAATGGAAGGAAAAGGCTTGAAGTTGAAGTTTTGATGGAAGACTCATTTCAGAAATAGAGTTTGTTCTCCTGATCATCACACTTCTTTGTACCTCTGTGGAATTTACTCTAAATTTGTATTTAAGTCCCTCTCCAACCTTCTCCAACCGCCCATCTCCAGCTGTAGAGATGAATAAAAGCTGGTCTGAGTTGTGTTTTCTTGTCTTATTCCTGCGACTTTCTGCAGTTTGGATTTATGTTAATGCATCAGCTTAGCTGTGGCAGACGTGGGCCAGGCTTGCCAGCTTATAAAGATAAAACTGTATCCTAAATACTGAGGGGGCGCCACAGATTAATTTGGTTTCTGTTGTCATTGTCTTGTTTTTCTCTCCTCAGTGTTCTTGACATAGTCGAGGAGTCTTGTTTCTTCAACAGTTTAACAATCAGGTGACCCAGACCTGTAGAATGAGAAATATATTCAAACTTATGATAAATCCGTCTGTATTTGAAAACTATTTCACCTGCAGACTCAGCCGTACTTCCTGACTCTGTATTTTCCCGCAACACTGAAATTGCTATTAAAATACTCTTAGCTGTTTGGCTCCAGGTCACAGCTTTTACCTTTGTAGAAATGACATGTGATTTTCTCTAAGGAGACAGCTGGATTGACATCAATTCTACTTTGTACAAAACAATTTTCTATATTGAAGAAAATTGGGCGTCTCGCTAATCTCGCAGCTCTAATCTGCCGCTGGTGGGAAGGTGTGATGCTTTGAGGGGACCACTTTAAGAAATGGGAGCATTATGGTTCTATATGTCGATGCAACCCCGGCTCAGGCTTTGACAAACACAGAGTGACACGCCGATTGGCGGCTCTTTTTCCCTCGTTACAAACGTATTTAATTCTGCTGTTTTCTCCTTTTATCTTGAGGTAAAAACTGTGCGTAAGTGATGACTGAAACAAGACTTCATTTGGCTTTGAATGTCCATTTACCTGTTGCAACAGGAAAGAAACCTTAGAGAATTATCCTTTTTGGGGAAAGAGATTTAAAAAAATGTCCAAGTTCAAATAAATCTGCAGACATATTAAATAAATAGAGTTTTCAAGGACCTCTGAGACGAGTCGACCTCGGATCTTGATGTAAAAGAAAAAGTCTGGAGCAAGATTAGCCAGTCTTTTGCTTTCAAATGTATGTAGTGAACTTGCACTAGTTGTCCAGTGTGAACTCCTTTTACATTCATTAATGCGCATCACATGCCAGATGTGGATGTTGCAATAAAAGTAAAATACTTTTATCAACTAATAACTAAGTACAATAAACACATTCTTGATTTCTGTAATATTTTGTTTATACTTTTAATTAGAAACATTAGAGAACAAGAAAAAACAGATTTAGTTTATTATTCTTCCAATATTTGGAATTAGCCTCTAAAAAAGCTGCAGATCAGCCAAAACCACAAAATCCACTGAGAAATAATAAAATCATTTATTTTTTGGTTATTTTTTTCCCATTCTCTTGAATCTGCTTTGATCCTCTTGGTTGTTTCTTTTCTTTGTTCTTTTTCTTCTCGTTCTGGTTGTAGGGATCTGTGTCCTTTCATCACATTTCTTATGAAGACCTTTTCTGTTTATCGTTAATATCCTCGGCCTCCATTTATTATTCTGTAAACAGAACTTTCACTTTTACTGCTTTACAGATAATATCCAGCTCTACATCTCCTCTAAACACAATTCCACCCTTCCTCCTTCTTCCCTTACTAAGTGCCTTCTTAAAAAAAAAAAAAAGAAATCCTGGCTCGGCTCCAACAGAAACTTAATCCAAATAAAACTGAAATGCGTCTTGACAGCACCGAATCGATTCTATCCAAATCTAACAGTTTTACTTTATCGTCTGACAACTCTTCCATCTTTCCTGCCCCACAGGTTAAGAGTGTGAGCGCCATCTTCAACAGCACGCTTTCCATCACCTCCTACATCAACAGCATAACCTGCTCTGTACTCTTTCATTCCAGAAACCGTCTCCATCCATCCCTCACTCCCCACACTGCTGCCGTGCAGTACACCGTCTTGTCACTTCACTACCTCAGTGTTGTAGTTTTCGATGACCTTCCTCAAAAACATTCTAAAAAACTGCAGCCTGTATTATACCAAGATCTCCATCCACCTGTCACACCTGTCCGTTATAAGATCTTTTTCCACATCACCTACAGCAGTTGTCGGACCGGTACCAGTTCATAAGGCAGTTGGTCAGAGAAAAAAACACAACTTACATGTATTCTGTTTTATTTATCATTTGATTCTGAAGGAAGTTTTATTTTGAAAAACTATGACTCATTCTTGGTGAATGGCAAGTCACTTGTCAAAAATCCATCTGCTACTTTCTTAAGCTAAACTGAAACCCCCAAGCTAGCAAAGTTAACGACAAAACAAATATATTTGAAAAGTTTCAGACAGGAAACTTTAGAAGAGCCTTGCACTTCAAAATAAAAGCTCTGCTCTGAGTGTTTGCTGATGAGGAAGAAAGTGACCAAAATACTCAATTGGAATTTAGTTTTTTTTACTAAAAAGTTGGATCAAAGTCGATCAGATTACTCTGTATCGTCACCTTGACAGAAACACCCAGTAGGATGGACCCAACAGAGGTTTTCTCTATGTGACTCAAGCCAACGTCTGGCAGGACTAAAGAAGCTCCCCATAGGCCGTAGTACCTTACATGGTCATCTTCACCAAATCTACATTTTGAGTCCTCAGTATCAGTGCCCCCTGTTTTTCAGTGGAAAAGTACTGATTAGGTCCTTTAAGCACCTGATTTTAACTGGTCTGGGGCTCCATGTAAGCCAAATGTCTTAATCAATGAGTTAATATTTGTATAAAAGTATAAAAATCCTTCATTTACTAGAAGAAGCCCTGAAAAATTAACAGACAAAAATGTGATTCTTTACTCCAAATATGGATTGTTTGTAACAATTTTTCCCACAGACCATAACGATAATACATAATATTCAGCAACCGGCTGTCTAATTTTACAAGAATGGTGCAAATAAAGGTTTTAAAATAGTGGATTCATGTTTATGATTATGTCTAGAAACTATCAGTTTGAGTGACCTTTTTATTTTTAATTTAACAGTTGCCCCTTGAAGTCAGATGAGGCTAAAGTTTTTGTTCGATTTATGAATTATGGGGTGAGCGAAAATCTTTTTAATGGTTCCTATGGAAAATCTAAAGTACAAATAAAGTTTAAGATATTTTACAGAGGATGAAGATAAACTTTACCTGCAAAAACTAAAGGAAACTGGAAGCTAAAAAAATAAAGTCGGGTGTCAAAATTTTGTCTCACCTCAAACTGATCTGTGGCCTGAAAAAGGTTGGAGACCACTGACCAACGGAGAACACTAAAACAATATATCTTAATTTCAGCCATCATTAGCTCCAGTTCCATTACACATATCGGCAAAACTTTATTGAAATTGTAGAAATTTTGAAAAAAACATAATTTTGCAATTACACAGTTTCCATTAAATCATATTTATGCACATAAACACAAACTAACTCAAGCAATAAGTTATTCAAATTAATGGTAACCGATTTAAATAATAATTTGACTTACAGCAGATACATTCAAATATCTATTGTCTATCAAAGGAGACGTCTGCATCTTATTCAGGCCATGGAGCAGCAAGCTACGCCGGAGCGGCTACTGATGAAGCAATTTTGGGAAATTGTGATTGGTGATTTTACAGAGGAGCTGTGGATCCCAGACATTCTCACTCCCAGCTCGACATGGGGCGTATGGTTCGGGCCCCCTAACGTCACCTTTTGATGTTTTTGGTGTCCTTAATTGGGTTAGGTTACCGGTACTGGTCCGTGTCCTGAGCGTTAGGGGGCCCCTGATTTTATGAAAACAGCCAAAAACAACAAGTTGGGAACACCAAAAATGTCAAAAAGTGACTCGGAGGAGCAAATGTCCATATGGGACAAGCTGGGAGTGAGAATGTGATGGTGGATATGACAATTCTGCATGACGCTCAACTTTTGATGCTCTGAGAACTCTTGTAGTGCATTCACATTTGGTCATGTGACTCTTTAATTCGAAAAGTGTTTCCATTTCAGTTTTGTGAAATATGTCAATTCTAATTTGCCTCAAAAATCCATCTCTTCGAAGCTCTTTTTTTTGATAAATGCAAGTTTTTTTTTAATTGACGTGTTTCCTTTAGACAAATGTACTATTGCTAATCCAATTTTTATTTTTGTGCCTTTAATTTTTCCCATCCATGTATTTTGATCTTTGTTTTTGACATATTTTATAAAATTGATTTTTTTTCAGTATAAATGTTGCATTTATTTATTTATTTTTTTTATTTTAAGTTCTTTTTAGTGTATATATTATGTTATATTATATCCTTCCTTCACAGGAAGAATAGTCTACAAAACGCTGTTGTGTTTAAGAGATGTTAAATTTTTCAACTCATTCCTGCTTTTAAAAATTTAATCTGCAGGATTTTACAGACTTAAGAAACAAATATCAGGATCATCATAAGCTTAAATGTTTTATAACAACAAATAGCAGTTTGACTTCAGAAGCTTCGAGATGAGCACTTTGGGGAAAAAAAAAATGTCTAATTTTCTCTTATTTGAAGTACAAACTGAAAGATAAAAGCTGCTTTTGAGTTTTATTATTTTGGCTGTCAAAACATTCTCACATTTATATTTTTATTAACTTTTTAAAACAAAAAGCTTACAAATCAAAATGAGCACCGTGTTTGTTTTTATAAGGAGTCAGAAATCGTTTTTGATTGGTAAAGATGATTTCATCTTTGGCAGTAATGAGAGGAACAAAGACGACTATTTCTGGTCTAAAACTCCGGTGAGTGAGGCTCTCGTTTGCTGTAATTGATCTTTGTCTTCAATGCAAACCTTTAGGGTTTGTGAGAATCTGTTCTGCAGAGGAGTAATGGATTCATTATCAGAACATTCCGGCAAAGATTCTTCTGTTCCGTTCTCCTTGAACTTTTATTTTCTGAAGAAGAACATCAACCTCAAGGTCACACATTCAGCTCATTTTTTAATTTTAATTATTAATGTTCTGTTTGCTCTGGTTTCTGTTTTGGACCAAGAGTTGGCTTTAGATGGAAACACCTGAGATTAGCTTCATGAACTTTTAGTGCATTCCTGCACCCAAAACATAAAACCTTAATGACATTTTTGTTCTTTTTAAACTCAACTTTCTTTCTGAACAAACTTTTTTCAGCTTGTCTCAAAAATGTATAGTCTTCAAAAGGAACACGTTTCCGTTTTGCTTTGTTTCCTCTCAAACTCTTCAATCTCATTTGGGTTAAACGGGAAACATGCAAACAATCTCATTGTAATGTGTTTTGCTTTAAAAAAAAATAACTTCAGTAAAGCCCTCAGTAAGGCTCCCGTACCCCATACTCCCTCCTCAGACTAAGCCAGGTCAGCAAGTCATTAAACTGGATGACAGAGAGACAGAAGTACCGCTGTAAGCGGCCTTCATTCTGATGCTGCTCCTTCAGTAGATGGTGAAGCTCATGGTACTGGGAGAGTCTCTGAATGCAGACGGACCAGTGAAAATGATCCTGGAGGAGCAGCCACTTCTATCTACGACCCTCAATCGGCTCCCTCAGCTCAGAAGACCCGTACAAGTCACCCCCCCCTGTATGGGTGTGACTAGGGTTTAATCAAATCCCAATTTCCTGTCATTTTTTGCCTCGAGTCCACAGGATCATGAGCAGATCAAACCCACTCCTTCCCATTTTTTGTCCTGATTTCCTTATAGATGCAAATATGAAACTGATGCTGCTTAGACAAACACAAAAAGACACTTTTTTCCAACACAAATAATTCATAGGTGCTGTCATGTGTATCTGAATGAGTTGGCCTTTATTTTCAGACCGGCTCAAACCTGAGGTGTTTGAAGCCCCCCCTGAATGTCACTGCCCATAGGTGACTCGTGGATAGAAACCAGCAAAGGCATCTGCAGATGAAGAGAGCTGCCAGCAGTCCGGACATCGTTGGGATTCCTTTCATGAAGTGCGTGATGAAATATTAACCTTGTTTCTGTCATAATTGGCTGAAGTTTCTGAGAAGGTGAGAGGTGAGGTTCAGAAAGCACTTTGAGAGAGAAAACAGCTCCGACAGGACGCTCCCTCCGTCTGCACTGGAGAGCAGAGGTAATGAGTTTTTTCAAAAGTCACCTTTAGATTATTGGACTGCATATTTAGCAGGAAATCCACAGCAAATGCAGAGTTTTGAAACAACAGCTGAGCTGTGTGAACAAAGGTTTAAGGCGTGCTCACTGGCCTCTTATTGACCCCATTTTCACCTGCAAACAGCCACAAGAGCAGTTGTGATTATAGGTTTTAGATGTACTTTCCAAATCATCAGACAAATAAAACTAAATCAGACTTTCATGTGTTAAAATAAAATGTTATTGGGAAACTTTATGCTTACTTGAGTGTGTGCAATCGTCAGAAATGGAGGTTATCCTTGAAACACAACTGGTCACTGATTAAAAAATGTTAACAACAAAAGGGAAATCCAAACATATGGACCTACACTTACGACTCCAGTCAGTTCTGTATTTGCTTCTCTTATCTTGGATGAAGTTTTTTTTATGTTTTCCGTTTATTCTAACTTTTTATCTGCTGAAAACTTAACCAAGCGTGAAAGTCACAAACTAGCTTAATGCTCTGTGTGCAGAACACCATCCAATGCATTATCCCTGAAAAAGTCATGATTGATTTTTACCTGAGATAAAAGTTACTGATAATTTTACAGCAACACTTCCTTCATGAACTCATCTTGACCAGAACGAAGGTGGAAAGCAAAATGAAGACAGTTGAAAAACCCAAGCGCTCCTTCACAGTGCGGTCCGTGATGTCAGCTTAATGATTATTTGTGCGGTGAGGGTTCTGCTCCTTCAGGGTGACACAGACCACAAACATAACTCTGCTATGAAGATGTTTAAGCTTCACGGTGGAGTGCACAAGGAGATTTGGACTTGTTTGCTCAGGGCAATCAGTGTTAAGCCAATAAAGACTCCAGTCCGCAGGTTTAGTTTGATCACACATGACAGGGAAGCCCGGACGCATTTGATGTGTGTTTAAAGGGTTTCCAGCACTTTCTGATCAGGATAAATGTGCTTGTTGATCCCCAAACGCATCTGCATCTCCTCTCAAGCTCAGTTCAAATGAAACTGGGATGAGAAGAGCCGAGGAACACCTTTGGAGAGATGATTTAAAAAGCGTTCCTCAGAGGTGGAGCAGGTTTATCTCCACTCATTCTTTCAGGGGAAGGTTAATCCGTGCTCATAAAAATGTGGCAAATAGACAAAAACTGGCAGCTCCAGAAATTTACAGAAACATCTGATGAGTCCTATAGTTAAAACTTTACAAATAAATAATTGACAAGTAAAAATTATTTTTTCAGCTTTTAAAACTTTACACAACAAATTTTACAGATTTTACATCTGGAATTATAGCTTTAAGATTAATTTACATGACAGGTTATATACTCTACTATCCTTTGAATCGACTGATCCATTGACTGTATTATGTTAGATCCTATTTTCACAAACTTTAAATGTCAGATATACTGCTGGAAAATTGTTATTTTTTTTATTTTAAGTCATCACAATTTCAATGGATCACACATACAAAAAATAAAAAAATAAAATCTCATTAAGCTAATTGAAACAGAGAAGTTACTGCATGTAGCAAACTATTTATATGTAAAATAATATTAAACTCACAATAAAAAAGCTGTGCCCCCTCCATATGATCACACTTAAAAAAAAGAATAAAATCTCATTAATAAGAGTTTTAAAAGACAAAGGTTACTGAATGGATCACACATACAAAAAATAATAAAATCGTATTAAGCAACTAAAAGACAAAAGTTGCAGGATTACTAATCAATCTTTATTTAAAATAATATTAAACCAATTTAAAAAAAGTTTTTTTTTCTTAAAATAGCCAGATTTTTAATGGAGCACACAATAGAAAAAATAATAAATCTCATTATTATGGTTTATAAAAGCAAAATTTACTGAATTTAACAAAATACAACTTCATGTAAAATTATATTGAATGGACCAAAAAAATGTTTGTTTCTCTTTAAATAGTCAAATTTTCAATGGAGCTCACACAAAAAGTTATATATTTTTTTAATTAGGCTTTATAAGGATAAAAGTAACTGAATTTAACAAGGTGTCTCTATTTAAAATATATATTTTTTAAAATAACCACATTTTCAATGGATCACACAATAAAAAAATAAATAAAATAAAATCTCATTATTATGGTCTATAAAGACAAAAGTTACTAAGTTTAACAATAAAACTTTATTCGAAATAATATTGAACAGATAAAAAAAAAAAAATCTCCAAATAATCACATTTCCAATGGATCACATACACGCAAAATGAATAAAATATTATTAAGTAATTTAAAGAGAAAAGTTACTGAATGAAAAGTTACTGAATGTAGCAAAAGGTGTTTTTCTTTTTCAAATGATGACAAATCCAAAACATCACAGAAAGCCTATTAAAGTTATTTTAAGTTTGTTAGAAGAGAGAGAGTTGGTCAAGCTAAATTTAGGGGATTTAAAATAATCTTCAATAGACAAAAACTGAAAGAAAAAAAATAATTTAAGTTCTTTAAAAATTACACTCATTTTCCCAATAATAGGCCTGGATACTGTTTATTTTTCGACTTCACAAACACTGAAATGCTTCTATAAATGGGATGTGAATCTAAATTTTAAAAATTGCCACAATTACTGTAAATTAAAAAAAATCCCCTTCTAATGGGGAAACACAGACTGAGAGTATCACAATGACTTCCTGTTTGTTCTTAAAGACTATCGTGAACATCTCTCATGCTCCTTCACATTTCATTACCGCTATAGTAAGTCAGCCCTGACAACCACAAGGCACAAATCAGGCAGACCATCTGTTATTCATCGCACTGCGCCCCGAGGCTGAGTCTGTGTCCTCCTGTTAAAAGCCACCTTTGCACAGCAAATATTTCCACTGGTACAACCGAGTTTAATAACCCTCAAAACAGCCAACAGCACTGTCCATCTGTCCGGAATCCAAGTCTGTGTGAGAGATGATGTGAAGCTGTTCGGATGCTTTGAAGCTGTCAGCTCTAGACTGAAGTGAAGGCCACAACTCTGAGTCATGAGCCTCACGAGGCCACGCAGCAGCTACAATAACCAACCTGAAAGCACCCGAGCAGACGGTTTTCATCGCCGACTCCTGCAGCAATTCATGTTCTGTCGATATTCTGACATGAAATGACACGCTTGTTGTAAGGAATGACACTAAAAGGAAGCAGAATGAGCCAAAACGGGCCCATAATGATTTCCTAAGACTGAAGAGGATGCTGTCTGGATGTTTAACGGGACTTGTATAATGATACGGTCACAAACACAACTGCCACTGCGTGATGGGGAGGCATCAGGATCTTCAAGATTTCATGCCAACTCCAGATTTGTTTGAAAATCATTGGTGAAATTGGGCGAAAGCTGGGTGTTGGCAGCCGGATCACTGAGCGGCAGCAGCTCTGATTGGTCGATGTGTAAATGTCTCCGAAAGACAGCTGTCTGTATCAAGTGCCACTGACTGGTAGCCTGGAGGTATATAAACATCAAACCAGTCTCCACCATTGGTCATTCACAACCATTGACATATATAGAGATGGACACAGCAAGACTGATGTCACCAGTAGAAAATATTTAACCTTGGGTTCCAACGAAATGAAGTCAATTCAGTCGATATTTGTCCACGGATTTAGCCATTTTATAACCAGACAACGTTAGTTGGCAGTGATTGGTCTGAGTCATCATTTCTATGGCAACCACTCTTGCGAGTTTCTGTCAAACGCTTCAAACATTGAAGGTGGGGTTAGCGGGCACCACATGTTTCTATTGAGGCATCTGATTGGCTAATTTATAACTTGCAATAAAAAATATATATCATGAAAAAAGAAACAGGTTTAGCAAAAACATGCTAAAAATAGACACCAGATCAAGAATGGTCATTCTGACAAACAGATTGACTGATAGCTGTTCATTTCTCTATAGAAGTCTACAGGATTTTGGCTTTCCAGCAGTTAGTTCATATTTGGATCTTTTCTTTAATAGTTCTGGTATCGCCTGTCTGTCCTGGGATAGGACCTCTCCCTCATGTGGGAATCCCTAAGGTTTCTTCTTTTTTCCTGACTCGGGTTTTTCTAGGAGTTTTTCCTTACTGGGAGGGAGGGTCTAAGGGCAGAGATAACCAGTTTTATTTAGTCTTAGTTTTTAACTATTGTTCATATTTTGAAGCCCTTTGTGATTTTATGCTATATAAATAAAATTGAATTGAATTGAATCTTGATGGGAGAGGTGATAATCAGTAATTTTCTCTCTATACTATCTTTGTTCACAACTCAGATTTTGAGCAAACATTCTAATCTTATCAATTTACACATTTTTAGACAAGATGCCCCCCAAGAATGCACAATGATCTATCTTCTTCGTATGGTTAGCGGTTTAGCCTGGCCCCTCCTATTGTGTTGGCTATGTTGTAAAGAACTGCGGTTGCTATGGATGCAGAGCGGTGACGGAAGTAAGCGTAATGTGCGCGAGGTGATGACATAGACCAGGGGTCGGCAACCTTTAACAGTAAAAGAGCCATTTGGACTCGTTTTATCAAGACCTAGAAGGAGCCGATTTACTTTAGCCTTTAAGAAATTTGAATTTGCATTCATTACCTACTCTTTTTTATTTAAATAAATATGAGTTATTTCAATTTTTGGCACAAAAAAAGCAAAAATATAAAAAGAAACTAGCATCTCTCAAAATGTAATTTTTTTAAGCAATTTTACCTTTTTACTTTTGTAGATCCAAAATCAGCTAAAAAAGCTAGCTCGTTGCTCAATTACTAGCTAAGCTTCAAAATAGCCTAAAATTCCTCAGTAAACTAAATTAGTCAAAGACGTTAGCATTTTGCTAAAATACAAGCTAAACTCCATATTAACATAAAAAACTCAGTAGAGGCCAAACTAGCCCAAAAAAGCTAGTTTGTAGCTACAAGCCAAACTCTAAAATAGCCTAAAATGTCTTGGTAAACTAAATTAGTCAAAAACGTTAGCATGTTGCTTAAATATTAGGCAGACTTCCATTTTTTTAAAAATCACTATAAAATATAAACACATATCCCATGAATTTATTTAAAGATTTGCCACTAATCTACTCAAAATTTTAAAATTTGAAGACTTTTTGATTTTAGGGCAAATTTTGCGCTATATTTCAAAAACTACAAAGTTTATAAATACCAAAACTACAAGCAGTAATGTCCTCAACGAGCTGAACGTTGTGATACCAAGATTGCTGAAATTGTTGAAAGTTTGATTATAATAATGCTAAACAAGTAAACCTTACTTTAAAAAAAATGATACATTATTTTATTTTTCTCCAGCCAGAGAGCCACCATGGCGAGATAAAAGAGTCACATTTGGCTCTGGAACCACAGGTTGCAGACTCCTGACATAGACAAATGGGAACACACAATTCATCAATACTCAGGTCTCTGAGTTGCTGTGCTACTGTAAAAGCGTTCCCAGTGGTCCTTTAGTTAAGATTACGCTGTTTTTAGCCAAAATCTAAAGATCTATTGTCTTCTAGGACAGAGTTTCTGCAGAGCGACAATACTTCATTAGAAATTCACCTCTAAATTGTGGGCAGAATTATTATTCCAGAGCAACCCCACCCCCTCTTCCCCTCCCTATTGCTGAAAGCTCAGAGCAAGAAGCTGATTGCCAGCCCTGGACACTTTTCATGTTACATATAGGTTCTTTTTCAAAACTGCAATTTTTTTGTTTGCTGCTTATTTACAACAATTCGAATAAGGAGATACTCAGAAATGCAATTTTAAGCTGAATTTTGTTTATATATATCCTCAATCATGAGAAAAATGCTGCAACAACATGTTAAAACATCAAAAATATGATTTTGATCAAAGTTGGTCTTTAAAAAAGTTTTACTTTCAGGAGTTGGTACACACATTAACCTAAATTCCACTTCAAAACAGTTCTACATCCTTCCTTAAATTAATTAAGTTTTTTTCAATAAACTCCAGAACAAAAAAAGCATTTCAGGAATCGATATAACAGAAAAACCTCAAAACCTCAGCTGGAAGATAACCAAATTCATTATTGGTAGGAGTTACAAACCCTCAAAGCTGCATCTTCATTTAGAAAAGCAATGAAATCATTCTGAGAGTGACCAAACCCAGCATTGGATTATGCAAAGAGGGATTAAAAACTCCTTCAGTGATGTGCTAAAGGATCATGCAACCAAATGTATGCAAGTCATGTTTGTCTGCTCGACAAACAAGCTTAGAGACTACTTCTTAGGGAAGAAGAAATGATGATTAGGCCGATAATTATGCTTAAATGTCATGTTTTCAGCATGTGGCGGGGCAAAATGTCACCAGAAAAAACATGGAAGCTGAAAGTGCAGAGAAAAACTCATTTACATACTTGTCACACTAAAGTAATTCTGATGATCAAACTAATTTCAATAAAGCACCATTTTAAACAGAATTTGACTCACACTGTTTCAACGTTAGACTAATAACTCGTACGACTTTCTAGACAGGCTTTTGAAGACATTTTATTTCACTTTTCTTGTACTAAAGTTAGTTTTCAGACCAATCTAGTTTGATCTTTCATCCTCTGAGAGCTGCAGATGTTGTTGAGGAAAAGAGGAGAGGTCAGAACAGAGGAAGCAGACTCTTTTCTACATCGAGTTTTCCAACTTTGATAAAAACGTATTTAAAATTCTTTACAGAAAGAGCCACAAACAAATAAAATATGAAAGTGTCAATGGAGATGGCCTGGTTTAAAGGTTGTGTCTCACTGCCGCAAAGTATAATAAATGTAATTTCAGTCTTTCGTGATACATGTGTGATATCTGCAATTCATAAACGTTCGTCATTCGTCGATGTGCACAGATGTCCATCAGGGATCTAACGCCTTGCTCACGCGAAGCGCTGCGGAATGGAGGCCGCTTCCATTTGGCGCCCTTGTTTACCCTATGATGTGGTTCATACCAGGTGCCAGGAGAGCCGCGGTCCTCCGCGGAAGGCTGGCACTGTGCAGCAGATCATTTTGCAATCTGCGTCAATTCTGTCTAAGGAGCCAAATCGGGGCCATAAATACGGATGTTGCGATGTCTGTATACAACACTACATGATGGCGCTTTGAATGGGCTAGAACGACGTTTTGGACACGCGGTTTGTACGTGATAAAACTGCTTTTTACACTTGTCTTGGGACAACTACAAACTTTGATAGTACAGACAATACAGCAATTTTTTTTACCGTAATTGTCACAGTTCGCAGTCAGTGAACGCACCGGGACTGAAGTTACTACCCTTATTGATTTTGATTGGTCCTTCGTGTTAGCCCCGCCCCAACGTGCCACAGTGGGGCCAAAAGTTTTGAAACTGAAATGTTCAGATTCGGAAGAAAAAAAAGAGTTGGAACTGAAAAAAAAAAAAGTTTTGAAATTGAAGTTTTGAGTTTTGAAACCTAAAAACAGAATATTTGAAGCTGAAAATAATTAAATTTATTTTAGAATAGCAAAAACTTTTATACATATTACATTTTTTTTGGCCAAATGCCAATATATATATATATTATTTGGGTTTCAAACATTTATGGCCACAGAACAGCTCCACACTTGTCGATAGTCACAGAAAAATGCGTGTCTGGTGTGGATTGCAGGAGAGAGCGGATGCCATGTTCACTCTTCGCCGTTTCGCGGTGCTTCTCCGTCCAATGTGAACCAGGCGTTAGCCAACTGGGATTCTGTATTGAGCCATTCAAAATTTTTTAGTCGGTTGACAATTACACAGTTCATGCGGACATTATACGAATCTATTACGTAAATGTTATGCAATTGTGCCTGATTTTTGCGAGATGCATACACAAATTTGTGGCTTTCCACTCCACGTATGTCTAACAGTGTTTTCACTCAAGTACCACAGTATTCCTCCATTACTTTTGGGGGGGTTAGAGCCTGAACACATTTGCGAACACACCAAACCCGCTAATTTGGATCTATAATAAACAGTTGCTCCAGATGATAATTATCCTCTGCGATTATCTTCTTCAGCTTATCAGGATTTTTGTCCACTTCTGTCAGCTGATGACGTTTCTCCATGCAGGGGCATGAAGAAAAGAGTGGAGTAGTTTACAGGTGCTCCCCCTCCTCACTCCGCAGTGGGGGAGGGTTCTGCAGTGTATGATCGACCTCAGCACCTCCTTTAGACGCAAAAATTTCATACAAGCGTCTTGAGTTGTCAAGTTTTTGTAATGAACCGGAAGAGTCATCCGCGAATACGTGAAACCGCAAATAAAGAAACGCGATAACTTTTCTATTGTGTATATAGGGCGGCTATCATGGTAAATTATGTAACTGTCGCACAAACCACGAATGAATTGTCTTTTGTGTTAAACAAGAACGAGGTTTGACCTTGTGACTTCTGCATGAAGGTCATGGGTCTGTTCTAAATACATGTACAGACTTTATTTTCTGCTGAAGGTGCTGACTCACCTGCAGGTGTTTGTCGTTTTCCATTCTAAAAAACTTCAGGCTCTGCTCTTTGCTGTGGGGTTTACTGCTTCAAAGCTAATAAAGTATTTTTTTATTCTGACTTGATAGACGACAGAAGAATTTTACCTTCAGCTGAACCTGAGCCAAAAAGGCTCATTGAAAAAAAAGGGTAAAAACAGGAAAAAGGTACTGACGGGATCGAACTTTAGGACTGGAAAAGGACTCTAAGGAAATGCGGGGCTTTCAAAGGGGTAGAATAAAGCCAAAACACAACAAAACATTATATTATAATCTAATTGAAAAGGGATATTTTTACAATGAATGTGGAATTGATGCAAAAAAGTAAATAAGTCACAAGTCTTAAAGTTTACTCATCTTATAGATCTTAATATGGTCACATGTACAGTAAATTGATGTTAAAAACAACCAAAGCTGTTCTGTACTCAAGGTGATCTGATTGTTGCTTCTATTATGACTTTGGAGTTGAGAATTTATAATGAATTTTAAACCATATCCTTCAAACCGTTCCAGTTATTTAATTTATTCAAACATAGTTATCGGAAAGTTTCAGGGTCTTTATATGTATTCAATTTTATTTATTTTCTATTACAGATAGAACTTACCTTTAATATAATTACTCAGCCAATTCCATTGCTCCTACTATTTGTTAAGATTATTTAGCAGGTATCTTTTTGAACATCCTTAGATAATTTTAGCTTTACTAACTTTTGAAATAGAAACATTCTAGCTTTCTTCAAGAATATTCAGCTAATTTTATGCTTTTTAAAATTGTGGTAATTGTATAATTTTGGTATCATTCGATGCTAAATCATTTTAGGCTTTCCTTCAGTTTGTTGAGCAATTTTTGGGTCTTGATGAATGTTATACAGTTAAATATAGCATTAAATTAGTTAATTTTTGTTTAATTAGCTAATTTTTTTCCAAACTAAAAGTGCATTCTGAATAGGCTCCACGTTTGGAGCGGAACAATTGGGCCAAAACAGCCACTGTACCCGGTCGTCATCTGATGTAAACAGATTAAAAAGGGAGCAACTGATGAGCCGCAGACAAATAAAAAGCAACAATCATTGTTTATCAGACAGAAAAAAGGATCCAACATTTTTTTTGCTCAGACGTATATTTAGACACAGCTGGAAACGGTACTTACATGCTTTTCTGTGTCTCGTTACGTGCTGGTTGCTGTGACGTTCTCCTAAAAGCTACCTTGTTGGGTCTGGTCATTGACAGAAGTCTTTCCTGGACAGAACATATAAACACAATAACAAAAAAAAAAATGTTGTCAATATGTTAAATGTGATACTTTAGAAATAATTACTAAGTCTTTAACCTTATTCCATTTTTCCTATTGATCTTCTGTTTCACAAAAAGATTAAGCGAAATTACGAGTGACCCAAAACAAAGCAGCAAGACGTGTCCTTTGTTGTTTAGTTAGAACCAGTAAAAAATCAAATGTATTCCACTTTGGCGTGGCTGAATCTATATCAAAGATTGCGGGTTACACTGGGCACATTGATGCATAAGGTATTGGACCTTAAAATTCCTGCTTTTTTCTCTAATCAAATTGTTCTCTGTGACACAGTGCACAAGCACAGCACTAGAAATGCAACAAGTGGTCATACAAAAACTCAATTACCCAAATCTCATTTTATGAAGAAAACCGTTATTCACAGAGCAATTTCCTTATGGAAGGGTATTCCTAAGAAAATTTGTGAGCTAAAAAGTAAGTTATTATTCAAAAACAAATTAAAGTGTCAAGTGTTGAATGGTATGTAATGTATTGCAAGAGTATTTTGTACGTCTCTAAAATGCTAGTAGGTATATAAAACTTAATGTTTACGCTGTAAATGAAATGGAAATTGACTGTTTTATAATGTTTATGCTGGTATTGTATTGGAAAATGATTGTTCTGTATGAACTGTGATTTCTGATTTTAATAGACTAAGGAAGACTATCTGAAGGCTATAGTTCTCAGCTAATGGAATCCATGTAAATAAACAAAAAAATAAACCTTGTAGTTCATTTGCAAAATTCCTTCTAGAAGCATTGGTTTAACATCACAGTGGTAAGTTTTGAGACATTTTTATGAATGAATATAGCTCATAAAAACAACTTTTAATTTGATACATATTGCTTCTTCTTATACTGTTTTCCCGCCAATCCATGAGTGATAAAATCTTATCAGTGTACCTTCTTACCCATCTTCTTGCCAGTAACCGTCTTGCAGCATAGCTCCGCAGTGCCAAAGTAAAAAATGTTGAACCTGACGTTGATACAGACGTTCAAAATTGGTCAATAAAATATAAAGTTTGATTAAGTGAACTATCCTGACAAGGGCAGCAACGTGTTGGGTTGTGTCCAAATTGCCCCCCTAACCCCTAATTACTAAAAAAAACTATAAAGTGCGGGACTATCTAGTGTGCCGGATTTTAAAGGTAATTCGGACACAATGTTCACTATTTTAATCTTATTTTTCTAAATACCAGATTTATTCGATTTTCACAAAGTAAAAATTGAATAAAAATGAACATTTCCTGACATCTATTTATGACTCCACTGTGCTCTGATGGTGAAAATGTGGATGGTTTATTCAAGTATTGCATTATTAGTTCAAAATTGTTCAACTGCAATGCATTGTGTTTTACATCCGATTAATCTAGTTTGCATATGTAACTGGTTCGACTGTGTTGGTCTACGTTGTGTTCAGGTCAGGTGAATAAAGATCAGGCTCCAATGTTGATTTAATTTCTTTTAATCTGGTCGACAGAAAAAAAAAACAAATGTTACACTGCTGTCCGTGATTTTCCTCAGTGCTTCCCCCTAACAACTGAAAATTGCACGGAAAAGAAAGAAAAGTCAACACAAAATAGAAGAAAAATTGCGCCAAAATGGCGCGAAAATGACGCATCGCCTCATTCAAAGCAGCTAATAACAAAAATTACACATCACAAACCGAGAAAAATTAATGCAGTACAATTCCTACTTTTGTTAAATTCTGATAAAACAAATTCAAAAACAGTTTAAGCTAAGATATAATTACAAAGAAAACGGACACCAGGAAGAGCACGTCTTACCTCAGCCAGTCCGCAGTAGTCCGAGTGCGCATGTGCAGCACTGTCTTCTGCGTCACCGTGGTGAGTTCAAATACCCTCGGACAGACTAACACCCGGATAGAAATGTTAAAAAAAATGTTTACCTCAAATTTGGTGGAATTAATTAAACTTAACTAAACACCTGTTACATATAGATGTATGCTAGTTTTTTGCAAAGACTTCTGGGAAATTTCGAGCACACTCGATTTTAGAATTAGTAGATTTGGACAGCACTAGAAAATGGTGAACACACCATATAGTGATTGGGGGGATTTGGACACAACCTAAGACTTCCACTATTGTTTTTGCTCCGCCCTCATAATTCCTGGCCAATGACTGAAGAGATCTTTAGTCATGTGGTTTTGTTCACAGGCTTTACTTTGAAACAGAAATGTCCACTTGACTGCAGTCTGATTAGAGACCAAACACGAGGTTCTGGACTTCATCCTGACCAACTCATTTTTCCAGTCTGACTCCCCCCTAAGTGGATAGATCTGGTTCTTTGTGTTTGAACCTTCCACTAAAGTCTTCTGGCCTTTACCGTGCTCCACATTTGAGCTCCATTGGGGATTTATGTGGTATTTCATCTCAGATTTTCCTCCCAGGGTATTTTCCAGTACTTGTACTTCATATCTCTCCTAAAGCTGCAAAGAATCTCATTTTCTTGAAGACCACCTGCATAAAATGAAGCACTAAACCCTTGATCCTGCATGCCTGCATTTATTAATATTGAGACGAACAATCAGAATTTTAGATTCCTCCATTTCTTGACTTTTATGCCATTAAATCAATTTCCTGAATACATTTCTGCATCTTCTGTCCCTTTCTTTATCTCATGCCTGACTCATCAGCGCTGCAGATTCTTCAGGGTTTATGCACTTCTCTTTCTGACTCTTTAGTAACCCTCCTCTCCATCTTTCCAGCAGGACTCAAGTGGTTTTAACGAATAAATCAATCTGGTATCAGAGTTTGCAGCTGGCTTCACCCGAACAGGCTGATGAATGGAGACAGTAGCTGCTCTTGATATCATCCTATTTTGTCCATTCCATCTTTGTCCTTCTGGGCCCTCACCGCTGCTCTCTGTTTGTGCTCAGCCGTGATGGATGTTGGAAAGTTTTAAATGGAAGAAGAAAGAAAAAGAATAGGAGAAAAAGTGAAGCAGGAGGAAGGGACAGGCCGGAGCAGAAGATGTACAGTAGAAGGCGAAAAGGAGAGTGCTGAGCCAGCTCCCTCCACACACGCCGGGTATGTATGTGTGTGCGAAATTTGGCTAGCATCCGACTGCAGCGAGCATTTCCTCCTCCGTCCTCCAACGCCACAACCAGCATCCTCCACATCCCCCATCATTTTGATTAACAGTGAGAGCAGCCAGCTGCATTCCTGTCCCCGCTGAGAGGTCAGCTGTACGGCGGAGCGCCGAGCCAAGCAGCAGAATTATCACATCAAACCGCTTTCCCTCAAACACTCAGGGGAACTTGTGTCTTGGCTTCCGATTCAGGAGAAAGTATTACAAAGATGAAGGTGTTTAAGTCATATCTGACAGCCACTGTTAGATTCCACTCTATGATGCAAGTTTTTTTCTTTTTTTTCTTTTTTTTGGCCAGGGAACCCTGGAGCTGCTGGACCCTTTCATCTTACTGAATATATCTGCCCTCACACAGTCCTAATGTAAATTATGCATGGAGCAGCAAAGCCAATTTCCCGAATGTTTAAGCCTGTAACCTTGGAGGTATGTTCCTGACCTGAGCTGAACATGGAAGCTGATCTTCACAGGAACATAGATCATTTCTGTTTAACAAAAATGGTGCGGGTCAGCATTTCACACCAAGGACTTGGTCCTCCAGATCCACGGTCCTGCTGGTTCTCCTGCCCTCCCTGATTCTAATGATGGATGGCCTCAAATTAGACTCTTCTGTCGCAAAAATGTACAGATTTACCAAAACTGTTATTGGATTTGGGGCTCAAGCCCAGATAAATACAGAGCGTTGTGTCAGGAAGACGTAAAATCTCAGCCAAATCAGACCAATGAATTCCAGACTGGATCAGTTGAGGTCCGGGTTAACAACGACCACCATCAGTGCTGTGTACCAACGGGGTGCCAGTGGAAATTGAACTTCTGTTGGTTGAAAAATTCATAAGGAGAGAGAGAGGAGTAGATGGAGGAAGCTGATTGGCTGACAAATGAAATATCGCGATATATTGCCGAATCGATGTTTCCCTACACCCCTAATTTACATGATTAACCCTTGTAATCTGAAATTTACTTATTACAAAACTATGTATCATTTTCAGCATAATGAACATTCTTTGTTTGAGGCTTTTGAGTCATTTATTGTCTTAAATGCATCAAAAGAAAAAAAAATTGCACTAGTTGTATTGAGCTTGTAAGTATGATGAGGGTCTAAATTTTACACCTTTTCAGGCCAAACCTGCTCCACTGATTTCATTTGTTATTTCTATTGACTCTCTTTATGTGGTTTGTTGCAGCGTATAATGATGCACTCTGTAATTTTGAAGAAAGTTAATTATTTGAAGCCTTTTTTATATAAATTAAAGTGATTATGTTTTTTTTGTACTGCAGAGAAACCTGTAGGGAACCCCAGAAATTGAAATTGACATTTTTTGTGCAACAATTTTTTAAAAATTTAATATGAAAAAAGTGTACAGAGCAGAAAATGAGACAATTTGAAGGAAATAATTGAAGTTTTACTGATATGTGTTTGATGAATTAACAATAGATGCTTTAATAGTAAGGGTAAAACAAATGAAAAGAGATAAAGTTAATTATTTTTACTATTTATGCTGTTAAATGTGAACATAAAAAAGGTAAACACTAGTCGTGTTTCCATTAACTCTGAAATTTCGAAAAACGGAATTTCGATATTAAATT
>NC_050514.1:29671496-29678041 GCF_002922805.2 Oryzias melastigma | reverse complement strand
TGTAGGGAACCCCAGAAATTGAAATTGACATTTTTTGTGCAACAATTTTTTAAAAATTCAATATGAAAAAAGTGTACAGACAATTTGAAGGAAATAATTGAAGTTTTACTGATATGTGTTTGATGAATTAACAATAGATGCTTTAATAGTAAGGGTTAAACAAATGAAAAGAGATAAAGTTAATTATTTTTACTATTTATGCTGTTAAATGTGAACATAAAAAAGGTCAACTATGATTTCAGGAAGATCAAATGCAGGCAACCCTTTTCATTTCCTGTATATTAAAAATATAGTCAGTCAGATTTTGCCATTTACTTCTGTTTATTTATGAATGGAATAATCTAGTCTGAAATGAAACATAAATTTGACACGTTTTGAATTCTAATTCCAATAATCTTTTAAAATCAACATTAACAATTTTACTTATTTTCAAAGAAACAATTTTTAGGAGTGAATTTTACAAAAAAATTAGATAGATATTTCTCTTAAATTTCATTAAAATCAGACCTGTTTAACAACACTTCATAAATTTTCCAGATGTTTTTTACAGTCTTCATGATTCCACATTAACATTTTATTTCTTGGCTCTAAAATATCAGATTTCTTCAAATTATTTGTGTCAGAAATTAAATGTTTATCAAATTCCATTTAATTTTTCACAATTGTACTTTTAAATAGAATAATTACGAACCCAGCAATGGCTGAGATCTTTAACAAACGTGTCTGTTGTGCAGAATTTGCATGGTGATTATTTTGTTGTGCTCCTATGAAGTCGTGTTTTAGCTGAAGATGTGTTTCAGTCTCGGTCTCTCGGGGACCGTTTGGAGCCAGAAGTGGTGAGGATCGTTATTTCCATTTTTCATCAAGGAGCTCCTGCTTTTGTTTCTCCTTAAGTAGTTTCAGTTCCTTCTTCAGAAACTCGTCCATCAGCTTCTTCTTCTTCCTGAGGAAAGGTTTCTGAGCTCGCTGTTTGGCAGAGAATGAGCGGAGCTTTTGATTTTTCAGATTTCAGTTGGTTTGTTCAGAACGGTTATGTTTCGTCTCATAAGGTTATCACTTTGACTAAATGCTGCCGATTAAGTAATGGAGCTGAGTCTTGTGTTTAGTCATATTTTTTGGAGAGCTCTCACTAATTCTTTTCCTTCTCCTCCTTTCATCGTCTCTTTTTCTCGACCTTCACCTGTTGTGTTTGTCTGTTTTCCCTACACTCTGTGAACATTTCCGGATCTGTCTCAGTTTATTTTATCCATTTGACTGATCTGCTGCTGCAGTTTTGGGATTCTCTACCTTTATTTTTCATCCTTGTTTTGATCTTCAGTGCTTACTGACATCAGTGTCCGCATCATAAAAAAAAGACGGCTAAATTTATTTAATTGTGTTGAAGACATTTTCTATCACTCTTACTCGATCCAGTTCTCATATACAGTCTATGATCCAGAGTAGACCCATTCTGAGTCCTAAGTTCTGTCGGAGGGGCTAAGTTTTGGTGAACTGTATCAAGGCAGTTTGGTTCTAAAGGTCTCAAATAATGCAAAAAGTCAACAAAATAATGGTCAAAAAATGTTACTAAATTAAAAAAAATATATATATATATCCGAGACATTGACTTAGATTCATTTATTTGATTTTAAATGTACAATATAATCTCTATCTGATGTGAAAATTCTTAAATGAAAACATTTTGCTTTTTTTGTTTGGTGGATGTAAATTCTAAGAACAGTGGACTGGACAGAGTTCTCTTAGCGCTGTAGGTTTGTTACATCAGAGGCAAAGCCACATGTTAGGTTTACAGATGATCTTTAATTTAACTACATGCCCGGATACTGCTCATGAACTTGCATGTTTTGGGTTTTTTTCTGTTTTTGAAGATTCTCTGCACTGCGCTTTCATCACTACATCTCATTCAAATTGCATATCAAACCCCCTGTGATTAGCAAAGCTAAGATACTTAGCGAAGCTTCTGCATAATTCCTACCAAGTGAATTTTGGACATCATTAACCCAACTGTGAATTTCCCTTTTCATATTTAATCTCTTTGGGGAGAGAAAACAGGATTTTTAAATTTTGCAGCAGATGTTTTTACACGTTTTTGCTTGATTAGAGATGGACGGATAACAGAAGTGCTTCGGTTCTGTGCTGAGAGCTGCGATCCAGCAGGGTTTCAGTCACGGGCTGATAGCCGATCGGACATTGCGCTGTAGCTGCAGAAGCCGTGGAAACCCAGTCCGTTAATGCCTGACAAGATAGTGGTATTTTCAAAGAAAGGGGTTACATGGGGTCAAGCATGCACTGAAAACATTTCCAGCCGAAGATAAGAGAGCACCAGGCTGAAGGAGAAGTCCAATAACAGTTGCACTGCAGGAGGGGGAAGTTTTTTGTTGCTCGGTGTTTGGAGAAACACTCCTAATCTTTCAGTTTGTTGGGTTTTTTTTTTTTTTTTTTTTTTGCTCCCTGGAGGTCTAATTTAAAACGTAGAGATCTTATTAGCCCAGCTCCCCCAGAGCCTTCCTCATGGGAGGCTCCACTGAAGACACCGCTTGAATCCCAATCTGAAGAGAGACAAATTACACTTCCTCTTAAATCTCATCTTTTTTTTTTTTTCTTTTTACACATTCAGATCATTTCCTTTTCTCCAGCACTCTCACAATAGAACTTCTTTCACTAAAATCGGATTATGGCACACTTGACTTCTCGTGTGAAAACATGAAAACGCTAAAAAATTCTGACATAATGAACCAGTGTGTGCTTCACATCAGCATTTTTTTTGACAAATCCAGAGAAAGTTCATTGTTGTACGGCTCGACGCCTCTTTGAGAGAGAGTTGCTGGAGGGTTCTGAGAGCCTGTGACAAAACGGCTCAGTTTAAAACACTTCTAATGCCGGGCTGGAAGCAGGAAGGGAGTACAGGGGCTGGACGGAAAAAAATAAACAAACAAATGCAGCTTGGACAAGCATCGAGAAAGGAGTTTTTACAAAAAATAGAAAGTCTTGCAAGTTCAGGAACTTTTGTTGGCTGTTACGCTTTTAGGAAACAGTACGAACCAAATGAAAACAAATTGCCGGTGCAGCTATGGGCTAAAAATGAGGCCAGTTTTTTTTCTAGTTTTTTTTTTTTTTTGCAAATGCGAAGAAAAATCTGTGTGAGCTCCTGAAGTTGGGGTTGCAGATTATGTTCCTGTCTTGATACGTCTTTATGATAGCCACAAATTAAACTGTCCAATCAAAGAGGGGGTGACTTCCTGCCGTCCCGCCGCAGACTTTAAGGTAGATTTAATTATCATGACTGAGAGGAATGAACTGTAAACAGTATTTGTTGCATGTGGAAATTCTTAAAAAACAAATAAAAAAATTGGAAATATATTGAAAGATAGCAACGATTTTAGCAGATGATAAAAGTTGTAAATATTTCCAGAAAATAACCTGGTCGAACATTTGATGTCAAAAACTTTAGCTAATTTGTTGGTTTGAGCTCATATTTGTGCTTAATATTTGTGTTTTGGTTGGCAAGTTGATGGAAACAATAAAAAAAAGTTTATTCTGTTTAAAAACCATTTGCCCTTCAGACTAATACTTCTGATTTACAAATACTGGGTTTCCTGGATGGCGACATCCACAGGACAAACAAAATATGCAAATTTGGCTCACTGTAATGTATTTATATGTATGCTTCCCAACTTTTTTAGGGCAGTCCACAGACCAGGACCATGTCGGGCTCAGTGTCTTACATCAACGAGTGATTCCTCTGAATGTACGGTTCATGCCACTGCTGTAGGCACATGCCTGGAGTATAGTGCTTTTGTGCATGCTAATATCAGTTTCAGCAAATAAAAAAAATCTTTACAACTCTACCCAACCCACAAATAAAAGAGATTTCTGATGATTTATGTGTTTATGAGACATGTGATTAACAGTGGTTATCTAATTTAACATTTCAGCACATGAACGCCACAATACACAAACTGAATTCATTTACATTACATTATTTTTTCTTTATTCTTTAGCACATCATGGGTTGATATTATATTTGCTTTTCTTTGAGTTTCCACAGACACTCCAGAACTTCATTAGGATCCTCTCTGCCTGCAATGACCATCATTGTGAGTTTTTAAAGGAGGACGCATGCTTTTCCCCCCTGCATATAAAACTCCAGTATAAACAAAGTGATTATCTCAAACCTTCCGTCTGAGCTCGTGCATCCCAACAGAGCCTGCAGCTTTCAGAGGTATTACATTGGAGCAGTCGCGTCAATGCAAATGTGTTTTGCTGTTCTGCCTCGTGGGAGTGTTTGTGTGTTGTTGTCAAGTGATCTTAATGTCACCGTGCGTGGTTAAAGAGATTGTTTTAGCCCACACAGGTTCACGTGCAGCTTATCTGCAAAAATCCTCCATCGGGGGGAGCGAGCACGTTTGCAGGGACTGCCTGCTGCAATGCTGCAGCAGCAGGAGCGTGCGTGATGGAGATGTCAACCAGCGGAGTGGCTATCAATCAATAGCTATGATTAATATGATGGTGTGATTCTTTGGAAATAAACAGGCTGAGCGTTAATCTACCTGACAGCTGCCGGTGCTTCCCCCACAGCTACAACGTCGGCTGTCAGTTTGATATTTGTTTTGTTTTTCTGTTTATCCCGTTACTGCTGAATCATTTAACTGAGTAACAACTGTGTCTGCTCCGTGAATCACTGTTCTGCTTTGGCTGGGGTTAGTTATGCTCCCGTGACTCCTCTGCTCCCCAGCCAGTGTCTCCCCCTCTGGCTCTCCTCCCCAGTCACGCAGTGGATTTCTCCAACACACACAGATCCACCTGGCATGGGAATATAAATGATCAATTTCCCCAAGCTAAAGTAGAAATGCTCATAGAGGAAAACTAAATCCCATCCCTTGGGCTGATGGGATATTTATCTCCCCAGTTTTATCTACTCCTCTTCTGTCAGGAGCTGCCACGTTTTCCATCAGCCGCGTTCCCCTTCAAACAGTTGCTCCATGCACCACGACTCCTGCTTTTTTTTCCTCCTTTTACGCATCCACCTTGGACCCCTGATTCTCACCTCTGTGCAGCAGAAAATCACGGAGGAAAGATTTTCTGAGGACAAAAGCTTTGATTGTTTGGAGGAGAACTCAGCTCTAATTGTTTGCGACACTTTTAGGCTTGTAAACAGTTGTTTATCTGAAAAGGGGGAATAGATGCACTCCTCTGCCGCCGCTTTGCTTACGGATCATTGCGGAGAATCAATTCCTGATTCCAGCAGCCAATCAGCTGTGAGTAATTATACTGCAGGCATCTGGTAAACATGGCCTTCTGATGCCTTCTGGGGCTCTCAGTCTTATTATTTTGTTCCCTTGATTTGGTTTGTGAAGATGCTGACAGGTGTCAGCGGCAGCAGGTAGTTCAGGTAAAGAAAAGTCGTTTTGCTCTCCGCCGCGTCCTATCAATAGAAAGCCGCATCGACCGGCACACTGATGCGGAGAGAATTGAGCTGCAGGAGGCCGCTGGAGTCGCTGGATGTCCACGGCCCTCTGGATTCATCAGCCCGGCTGACTGTCAGAAAACGAGCGATTCTGCTGGCGATCAATGAGCACTTTAAGTAATGCATGGATCCGCCGAGACGTGCTTAAGACAGGGTCATAACCAGGCTTCTAATGAGAGCAGTGATGGCTCCCCATAGGTCTGAAAACCACTTATGGAAGGAAAAAAGAGGTGATGTCTCACATAATTGAAGGATTTGTTAAACCTTGCATATTTCATCCATCGGTACTCCTTTGTATCACAAAGCTAAAACCGATTAGAATCGATCAAATCTTAAATTATAAAAAAAAGTATTTCTATCAGTAGTTTTCAGGTTACAATTCAAAAAAGTTCACTTTAATGCACTCCATTCCCTCAGTATGTTATGAAGTTCAAAAGCGATCTGTGTTTTCTTGCCTTCACGTTGAAAAGTTTTTCATTGGGAATAAATTCACAAAACAAGCGCAGGACACTCCAGTCTCACTTCATTTAGCTTCAGAGAGTTTAATTTCTCAATGATTTAAGCAGAGCAGTTTGAGATTCGCTCTGTATTGATTTAACGGAAAAAGGTTTGTGTGTAGTGTGTCCTTCAGCTCAGGACTACAGTCAGCTACCAAGGTGAGTTAGCTTCTGCTGAATTAGCAAACGCAGGGACTCCCCTTTAAGTGGTCCGGAACACTTGGATGAAAAAAAAAAGAGTCAGCCTGTGAAACTGAGCTGGGCTGTGAGAAGCTTTTAGAAAGTCCAACTTCACAAATAATATTCCAGAACAAAAAAAAAAAAACAAGAGAAATTAAGTAAATATAAGTGACAATACAGCCAAAAAATGAAAAAAAAAAAACAATAAAAAAAAAACAAAGCTAAAACTGAAGGAAAATATTAACTAGTAACTAGTAGCTGTGTCCGAATTCCTTCCCTACTCACTATATAGTGCGTTAGCTATTTTGTAGTGATATAAAATCGAGTGCCCTAGAAATGTCCCAGAAGTCTTTGCAAAAAACTTATGTCCATCAATGCTCACTTCTTCTTCTTCTTCTTTT
>NC_050514.1:29671120-29671363 GCF_002922805.2 Oryzias melastigma | reverse complement strand
CAGAAGTCTTTGCAAAAAACTTGTGTCCATCAATGCTCACTACATTAGCAAATATAGACCACAATGCATTACGATTGAACAACTTTTGCTTAAAAAAATGTGATTAAATGTTTTTTTCTAATAAATTATCCACATTTTTACCATCAAAACCCAGCGGAGTCATGAAAAGATGTTGTGAAATGTTTGTATTGATTCAATTTTCACTTTGAGAAATTGGTGAAAAATGACAGAAAAGTAGTGAGC
>NC_050514.1:29637411-29671024 GCF_002922805.2 Oryzias melastigma | reverse complement strand
TCCTGATCCTATCCATCCTGGTCACTCCCAAAGAGAACCTCAGCATCTTCATCTCTGCTACCTCCAGCTCTGCTTCCTGTCTTTTCTCACTACATTAGCAAACATAGACCACAATGCATTACGATTGAACAACTTTTGCTAAAAAATGTGATTAAATGTTTTTTTCTAATAAATCATCCACATTGTTACCATCAAAACACAGTGGAGTCATGAAAAGATGTTGTGAAATGTTTGTATTGATTCAATTTTCACTTTGAGAAATTGGTGAAAAATGACAGAAAAGTAGTGAGCATGGTGTCCGAATTGCTTTAAAAATCCAGGGCAATATGTTGCCCCGCACTATATAGATTTTTATTTGTAAGGTTGGGAAATCGGACATAGCCAAGAATATATATACACCCATATTTATATATACATATATATCTTAAATGTGTAAATCTTTCAATCCTCTCTTCTTTCTTTTACCTGGTAAATACCTCTGTGCTTTCTGCAGCCACAGCAGGGTTTATGCTGCAATTGAACCGTTTCAGGTCCATGTCAGAGAAGAGGCTTCCTATTGTCACAACAAACCGTCTCCGCTCCCAAATCCCACCACAGTCTCCAGCAGATCATAGCGGCGTGCACAACAGCCGTCTCTCTGTGTGACCTTCACAGGGGATCGCAGCAATTGCCCTTTGTCCTTTTGGCATTCTGAGCACTGAGAAATTGCTGCCTTTGTCCCTTTAAAATCTGAGTTTCACGTCTGGAGGAGCCTCTCCCTCGCCATTTGCTCTCTGCTCCTCAGAGTTTGTTTGTCGCTGCAACGGTTTACTGCCTTTGGAGTGAAAAGTCTCCAGGGGTTCATCCCAGGAGACTTTTCAGAGGGAAGAGAGACCACAGAGGCCTTTGTGATGAAATTAAAGACACGGCTATTTTTATAGATTGCTGTGAAAAAGCAGCAGAACAATATTCATATCATGACAAGATTATTTTGCATGGTTGACAGTTTTATTTGCAGTTTTGCACAAAAATGACTGGAATTACAAAAAAGACAAGAATAATATGAGAAAAATCAATAATTGGGAGCTATTTGTAAATATATTTCATGCTTCAGTAATTTAGAAAATTATAGGTATCAGAAATAAGGATTCCTCTTCAAACATGTTTGAATATCACGTCAATAAAGGGATATTTATGCAAAAATATGGAGGCAAAATGAAAAAGGTGAGAGTAACATAAGAGTTTCCTTTTTGTGTATTGATTTCTAGAAACATCCACCGTCTAATAGCTACTGGCTAATTTTGATGATATGATGATAGAAAAAAATATTTAAAGAATCATACATTTCTGAAATCAGTAATACTATGTCTTTGATAAGCCAGCCAGCCAGCCATCTTCTTGTCCGCTTCTTCCCTTTCGGGGTCGTGGGGGTGCCGGAGCCTATCCCGGCCACTGAAGGGCGAAGGCGGGGTACACCCTGGACAGGTCACCAGTCTGTCGCAGGGCCTCAATCACACACACATTCACTCTCACATTCACACCTAGGGACAATTTAGAGTCACCAATGAACCTATGAAGCATGTTTTTGGACGGTGGGAGGAAGCCGGAGTCCCCGGTGAAAACCCACGCATACACGGGGAGAACATGCAAACTCCACACAGAAAGGTCCCAGCCGGGATTCGATCCGGGGCCTTCTCGCTGTGAGGCGAGAGCGCTAACCACTGCGCCACCGTGCAGCCCTCTTTGATAAGCATTGACACTAATTAAATTGGAATTATCTGTAAAATTAAGCGTTAAAACTAGTAAACATGACCAACAGTGTCACTACTTTGTGCAAAATTGTTGTAAACAACAAAACAAAATGTAATTATTCAAGTAGCAACTTGCTGTCTGCCTCTGAAGGAACGCCTCACCAAAGGATGACTAATATAAAGTTTTACAGTCTCTTTAAACGAAATAAAAGATCGATACTTGGTGAGAACCCATCGAGAATCAATCGCAGGACTAAATCGCAATATCGATATTTTTTAACCCCCTACTATGTACATGAAAAGATTTTTATTTTAGAACAAATGAAAACAAAGTATGTTAATTTGACGTCCTTAGAAGTTTTGAAACAGAAATTTTGAGTTTTGAAACTTAAAACACAAAATCTGAAGCTGAAAATAATTAAATTATGTTAGAAATACAGAAAGTTTCAGACGTTTAATTTATTTATTTAATTTCAGCTAAGCTCTAATATTTTTTTAAGTTGTTATATCTGGGTTTCGAATCCTAATTGCCCCAAAAAGACTCTGTACACCCCTGCACACTGCAGCTGATAAACAGTAATGGAGAAATGCCACATCAAACAAAATGGTGCACGCTGTGTCTCAGTACCGAATCAGCTTTTACTATAAATCAAAATATGATCTGATTGGGTCTTTAAATTGTGTGTTTTTGCGGTGTCACTTGTAGAAACCCGAGGAGGGAAGGAGCGGGATGAACTAACAACAATGACAAAAGCTGTTCAAGGAAAATAACGAGATGTTTGACTGAAAGGAGTAATAATTATGATTGAGTTTTATTAGTGATAATGGATGTTTGTGCAGAAGGTAATAATGCTTTTTTGTACAAAAAAACTGGGAGAATAACAATATTTTTTTGTTTGGCACCTTTCTTGGAAACTCAAGGTCGGCGTACAAAAAAAAAGAGGGATGGACATTCAAAAATAAATACATAAAAATACAGCAGCAACAATATCGAAAAGCTTTATAAACACATATAAGTTTAAGGAGAGTAATTCAGAAAAGATGAGTTTGTAAAGTGTAGAAAGAGGAAAAAGGAAGTCCACCCACAGCATTTAGCTCAAACATCCTCACTTTTAACGAACGTTCAAAGCTTTACTTGATAATCCCATTTTTGGCCTCACTTTTCAGGGTCTCTTCAGAGACCTAAAGGTAATTGGCAGCACATTATTATCACAAAAACCTTTTGTTTCTGAACATTGTCAGGAAACTGTGTGATGGTGTTTGACAGCATGGAAGGCTGTTCTCTGAGCAGATGAGGCAATTTCTTACTTTCTTTTAATTAGCAAGCAATTTCAAGGCCTGCCAGTCAAACAAATTTAGCTAAATTAGCACAAACAAACATGTTTTTATCCTTCAGCGGTTAGGCTAAATATCATAACAGATTTTTCAGTTTGTCCTGTAAACGTTCGCCTATATTCTCAATCTCGATGATGTAAAACGACTGGAGCAGAGTCTAATTTCTCATCAATTTCATCTTTAAACAGCATCTGAAATAATTTTTCCCAATGATAGACGGAGGCCTTTGATCGCCCGTCAGCATCCAGACGTAGAGAAAGAGATGCAGCTCTCAGCATCTCTGTCTGTCTTTCAGAAATGAAAGAGTCCTACTTGAAAATGATACCACCTGCATTAAAACGAGCGTTTGAATAAAACAGGTGTGCAAATAAAAGTAACCAATGAGAAATGATGACAGTGGAATTGTAAGAATATAATTATTCACTTCACCAGGAGAAAGATAACAGGTGGGAAAAAAGCGGAAATGGTGTTTTTTTATTCTCATTTACCAAAAGAGTTACTAATTTAGGCTGTTTCTGTTTTAAAATAGTCATTTTTTTGGTTTCTCGGGTGTTCCCAAAAATATTTCTGAATAACAGTACCTTTATTTTGAAATTAAACCACACAGCAGGAAGCAAATAACAGACACACACATCAAGTAAAAAGGTACTGCTAAAAATGATTCAATACTCTCAACATATCTAATGATTAATTTAAAACTTATGGAACAAAAGAAAGAATTCAATAATAATAATTTAAAAAAACTGAAAAAAACTGGAGCATCTCCCTGTAAAGTGTTTTTTTTTACTTTAAGTGATGTAAAAAATAAAATATGGATACATGATCAGTAACTTTAATTTAGGTAAAAAACAGTTTTGGCTCTCAGCATCATTTAGATGTAAATGAGTTTGGAGGTTTTTGTCTGAGTCACATTTGGATGCAAAGAGTTTGGTGTTTGTTTGTGGGACATGATGGGCCGCCGGGATTTACCTTTTTGTTTTTATGATTACCATCGCTGCTATTTTCTTTCGCCCTGCGATGATTGTTTCTTATTGTAAACCGTTGTTGCAGCTTTTTGCTTTTGTTACCATGAAAAGCTCTAACTATCCCCCCAGAGCGCTCATAAGTAAAGGGGGAAGCAGTGAAAGAATGAAGCCGCTCTGCTCCGGATCGTTTTCTCAAATTCAGAAACGCTGATGGGTTTAGTTCCACCTGCTGACCTCTGGCTTCCTTCAGCCTCGTCTCCCGGTTCTCTGGTCAGCTGGGAACGTGTTCACATGGTTCTGCGTGTTTCCGCCTGGAGCGGCTTTTCCTGTTTCAGTGACAGCGAGCTCAAACAAGGTAAACAAAGCAGCAGCTGCAGGGAGGGCTCACTGCAGCATTCCTGGAGTCTCTGCAGAAAACCTAAAAAAAAAAAAAAACGAGACAGAAAAGAGAGGATTAGTGTTTTGTGTTAAGTTCATTTACAGATCTGGCTTCATTAAAACAAACTTACAGGCAGAAGTCTGTCTGATGATCAACAACAGACATGTGTGTCTTTAAAGGGTAACCAAACAGGGAAGTTGGAGGCTGACTCCACCCACAGCCAAAATGTGAAAATCCAGTCAGAGGGGCGGGGCTTGGGGACTGTTATCTTAAATGGTTAAATGGGACTTAAATGGTTTAACCAATCACGAAATTCAAATGCAATAAGTCAAATCAACCTCAATTCAACCTGCAGGGGGCAGCACATGGATGGTTTTTGACTATACTTTCAAGAATTAAACAAGTTTATTTTAATTTTTCAAAAAATTGACAATGACCAAAAACTTTTAAAGCCCCCTTTATAGAGGTCAACAGCCAAAAAATGGTCGAGATAGTGTTTTGTTACCTCTTAAAGAGTTTTGCTCTAGTTATTAAACCACCAAATGGTTCCTGAGCACGACTGTGTCTGCCGCTCCCCCAGGAGATAGGCCAAATGTGGAGAACAAATTTCATACACTGCGGCGCATGACATCTAATGTGACTTTAACTTTTTAACAAACTTTTAGGTCTGCTACATGTTAAATTGGAATAAATGATTTTGACATGCACAGAACTATCCAAAATGCCAAAAATTGACGTAGAAGAAGAAGTCGCAGAGTTCTGTTCTAAACCAACATGGCTGCAGTTAAAATGTAGCCAGATGATCTTATAGAGTGACTATTTGCACATAATTCTCTAAATCTGTGCGGCCAGTACTGAACTCTTCTCGGAGGAAGGTTTAAGGTTGGAAGCACTTAAAATACGTCCTGACAAAACTGTAATATTTATGTGACCGTCTGTAAATATGTGCGAATAACATCATCATTTTTTAGACACGATCGATAACACAAATTCAAATAATTGTTTTTCACGGTTTCACAATGTAATTTGCAGATTCCAAAGACTCCTCTGGAGCTCACACACCATCCCGAAGCCCCTCCTCTGCTCAGAGACATGGTTCGCTTGTGCAAAGCAGCCGGCCGGTCCTGTTCGCACTCTGAAGTCTCCTCTGGAGCGCATACCATTAACACATGATGTAATAGCCAGCCCAGTAATGACCCACAATCAGAATAAATTGTTAACATGCACCACAATTGGATCAGCAAAACTCATCCATCTCAACCGTTAGAAAATTTTGATCCAAATGAGTCTAATCGGGTCAGAGTATTCTGATTGGTGTGTTTACATGATGCATTTTTATTCTGATCAGGCATTTATTCCGACTTCTTGTGTCTATTTAAACGGAGTAATGTTTGTACAAGGAAAACGAGCGAGCAGGGATTCTTCTTAGCCACAGCAGACTCTGGTTCTGACCCTAACCGTCATGTCCAGA
Source organism: Oryzias melastigma (assembly GCF_002922805.2). Classification (NCBI taxonomy): domain Eukaryota; kingdom Metazoa; phylum Chordata; class Actinopteri; order Beloniformes; family Adrianichthyidae; genus Oryzias; species Oryzias melastigma. The sequence continues at coordinate 29,665,144 of NC_050514.1, read as the reverse complement.
TCAGTGCTACACTAACCCTAATCCTACAGCTGCTTCTTGCTTGTTGTTGGAAATAAGACTTCCTCCTCCAGACCTCCACTGGTTCCTTCTCTATGTCTCTGTCCTTCTCTTCTCTGCATACATACTTCTGTGTGCATGCAGGTGGTGTCTGTAATGTATGAAATATGTATGATAAATCTATGCTGCATATATATGTAGATATTATGTTTTTGGATGTGGGGTGTACATTTTTGATAAATGTGTGAGTCTGTTTGTGAATACACATATATGTGTGGTTGAAACCATTGTTTTAGGAATATTTTATGAATAATGTTAATAACACTAATGTCTATGTTCATTTGGTTGATGTCTCCTTACATTCTCTGCTTGCTGGTCTCATATCACTGTTAGATGACCTCCCATTCTTCAATCAGAAGTTGTCAGTCAACATGGTTTTGTTTGTCACTTGGGTGAAAACAGATCACCTCTAAATTCTGGAGGTTGTCTCTGATAAACTGGATCTGTCCCAGAGAATTGAGTTTCGTTTCAGACTTTGGAGATTGAGTACAGGAAGACAGGCAGTCGTTGCAGAATCTCAATCAAACCCCATACCACGACACTATCTCCACCAAAAGATTTTCCTCCATCAGTGTAACAATCAGCTTTGGATTCTCTTGGTCTTTTTCACAGAGACTCAACAAGTCATCAGAGAAATCTGGACCAAATCCGGACTAAATATGGACTAATTCCTGAGCAAAGCCTCTGTTTAATAGACATTTCCATGCATCAGAAAGGGGCAGAAACCAAATATCTGATGCTGAAGTTGTCCTGCAAGTCAGTAGAAGAAGGAGAGACACTGGAAGAGTGGACAGCAATTAAAAAGGAAAAGATCAAAAATAGTACATATTTCAAGCTGTTTTATTATTATTATCAGTACCTGGATCGACTATTAAATTGTGCAAATTGGATTTGTAATAGTAAATTTTTCAAATGGAAATACGACAATTTTGAAAAAAACTCGCATTTATATAAAAAAAAATGGTGGTCAGAACAGGTGGTTTTTGAGGCACATCAAAATTGACATTTTTTGCAAAACTGCAATGGAAACACTTTTTTTTTTAAAATTCAGTGAGTCACAAGGCCTACAGTCACTGCACAAGAGGTCCCTCAGGATCACACAGCTCATCGAAAGCTGAGCGTGTCATGGATTTGTTGGATCCACAGTTCCTCTGTAAATCACCAACCACCATTTCCTAAAATCTCTTCATCTGTAGCCCCTCCCACCTAGCCTTCCGCTCCATGGCCTGAATAAGACGCCGAGGTCTCCTTTGACAGATAATGATGAGCACTAGTGCTGTGGCAGAAATGTGAATCTATCTGCTGTAAATCAAAGTATTGTTTCACATCAGTCGCCGTGTTTTTGAATGACTTATCTCGTGAGATGGTTTGTGTTTATTCGCATAATTATGATTTAATAAAAAGAGTCTAATTGGGAAATTGTTTTCTTTTGACATTTTCGATAAAGCTTTGCGCATTTGTGTAATCGAAACAGCAGCTGTTATGGATATTAAAACAGCATTTCTTTTAGCTGAGCTCCGAATACAAGTGCCTAATGGAGCTTTTAGGATGATTTTTGTCAATAATGATACTAATATTGACTCAAAAATCGGGGGAGGGGGAACTATCTTCAGGTAGGCAGCTGCCTATCCTTTCCCTCCTGTAGCTCCGCCCCTCGGTAAAGCTCATTTAAACAAAATAGCTACCAGGTTTAGCAGAACCAGCAGCAGACTGGAGAACAGTTCAGGTTGTGTTTATCCTAAAAGTAGCTGGAATAGACTCCAGTAACTCCTGTGACACTACAAAGGACGGAGCAGGAATAGAAGATCTATAGATGGACGAATGGATTCTCGTGTTACAGGTACAGATCAGTCAAACTGGGTGTCCCACCAAGAAGGTGCCATGCTTGTTGTTGGTGGAAACTGTTACTGACCAACACATTCTCATCCCCAAGTCGTCACATATTGACGTTTGGTTAAGGCCCCTTCAGGGCCACTGTTTGACGTTTTGGGTGTCCCCAACTTGTCATTTTTTTTAACGTCCAGGATGTTCATAGAATCAAGGGTCCACAACCCTCAGGACACACGGTACTGGATTGGTACCAGGTTTGGGTACTGGTGCGCTACGCGTCGCAGTACTGGACCAGTTCTGGTTCGCGGCCCAGAGGTTGGATGGGAACAGCCAGTACATCATAAAACGATGAGTTGGGGACACATAAAAACCTCAAAAAGTGACGTGGAGGGGTCTTTAATTATATATATAATTGTATTTCTTTAATTATATAGCATAAATTCTAAGCATTTCTCTCTCCTGCTGCAGGACTTCTTCATGCGACATGATCATGGACGGCAGGTGGCAGCAGCCTGGACACTACGGCCTGTAACCAGCTTCCCTGCAGGTTCTGTTCGGTTATGAGCTGACATTGCTCATAAAATCTGTCCTTCTGGACTACAACCTTTTAAAATGTTGTGGATGCCCTTATATCCATGGGCAGCATTCATTATCACAGCCTGCTTAAAGAGATCTCACCCAAACTTTATCCATTTACTTTAACATTCATTTTTTTGGCTTATTTGATAAAAAGATGTGTTTTTATAAAATAATTGTAGAGGAACTGGTTGCCTGAGGAAGCCAGCGTCTCCCAGCTGTGAAGTGCTGCAGAGGTTTGCCTTTACTTCTTATTTTTTCTCTCTCATTAGAGTCTTTTTAAGCCCTTGTTTGCACCGTCGCCTCATCGCTGCTCTTCTCACGGCCTATTTACTGTAGGTCACTGTGAATAATAGCTCCAAAATTAATGTCCGACGCCTTTCTCCCTTCTATGCGTTCCTGCTAACAATGCCACATTAGAGCTGACCCTCTAGACATCGCTGGACTCTTATTAATCGCATGCAGCTGAATTCTTTTCTTATCTTTTTTTCCCAGTGTAGCTCCATTGAAAATGGTGTTTGGGGTGTTTTTAACATTTTCTTGTGCCATTTTGGAGGACATATATAGTAGAATTTAAGCTTAAAATTGCAATTCTGAGTCTTTATGCAAATTGTGGTGAATTAGGATTAAGTTTAAATTAATACCTTAGTTTATTTTATTTTAGGGGTGTGTATCTTTCCCTTTCACACAATTCGGTACACATCTTGATACATGGTCCACAAATTAATACATAAATGATTCAGCTACGTTTTTGGTGATACAAAACTGCTCAATTCTTTACTAAAAGCCTTTAAATCTAAATATTTATCATTCATTTGGCATTTAAAACTATAAATAACAATAGCTGCCTTTGAACGGAGAAACTTTATTCAGATTTTGACTTGAAAGAAGAAGCAAGTTTATAAATGGACGTCTTTTTGTTTGCATCACATGTCCATACAAAGACAAAGACAATAGAAAAAAAAACAATGAAACACATTATTAACTTTTTGATTGATTTTATAACTTTTCACCAACTTTATCTTGTTCATATCTGTATTTTTCAAACAAAACTGCAGTTGCTCAATCAATTTTTGATATGTATGTTTTTTACATCCTAATTTTATTTATGTCAAACCCATAAAAACAACTATTAATACATTTGCTGATAACTTTTGTCATTCATTCAAAAGAGCCAATTTAACAAAATGACAAACATGTTTGAAATAGAGGCAGAAGATGAAACTTATTTAAGCTCACTCCCTCATACTAATTCAAAAATCCACAGAATATTTTATTGTTGAGCCAAGTTGTGTGTGAAACAAACAGACTGACACAGTGGGGGTGTCAAGAATATTTTATTTTACTCAGCCTTTCCGTCAAAGTCTCTTCTCACTGCGGCTCCCAGGTTTTTCTGGCCATCCCTGAATAAAACCAAACACCACCGACTCTTCGGGCAGTGCAAACTTCATCGATGCAGACACCGGAAACGTGCACACGTACGATCGGTTATCGGTTATTTGCCACGTGCTCAGGGATGAGGGATGTAGCAAAAACAAAAAAGCTCCAACAATCTACTCCGTCACAAACACGTCTTCCTGGAGTTAACAAACAACAAATCACTTTGAAACAGTATCATTATCTTGATTGAAACATAGAAACTAGGGCGATACTGAGCATTTGGGTATTGTTCCGGTACCAGTCAGTATTGCAAATATCAATACCAGTATAGATATTTTTCATAAACACGCGGGATAGGACATGAACCTCAAATCCTCAATTCTTTTTAATCCCTGATAAAGTTTTTTTGTGAGTTTCCCTTTTTAATTACTAGATAAACATTAAAGCAAAATTAGGACAATATGTTTAATTAAAAGAGAAAAAGAAACAGTGAAGAAGTGAATGCTTAACATTCAACAACCAAAATAAACGAGTAACTATGATACAAAAATAAATCAAAATGTTTAACAACAATAAAATAAAATAAAATAACTGGTAGAAATAACATTTTTAACTTCTTTGCTTTTAAATAGAACAATAAAACCGGGGAAAAGTAACTCGTAAAAAACAATTCGGCATTCAAATAGAACAATTCAAACAGGTGAAAATATGAACTTAATTATAAACATATTAACAACTACCAGAGATTTTTGTTCAGGAACAGTATATGGATATCTGCAGGTCGGTATCGATCCAATACCAACTTGACATCAATACTATTAATGTTTTGGATTGATCTGCCATTTTTATTTTTGCACCGGTAATGTTAACAAAGGGTTTTGAGGGGCTTTAAGTTAATGGAAAAGAGTGCAAAAGAAGGGATGATGGGACATCCGCTGAGGCTTACTCTTGCCCACAACTCAGAGATGAATTTCTAACCAACTCCTGCCGCCCCTAAAAGACGGCTTAAACAGCTTAAAAAAGACATAAAAACAGTATAATTATGATTAAAAGACCTCTGGAAACACTTTTACAATAGATCAAGAGTGAGACTTGAAGGTGGTGGGGTTTTATAGAGAGGCTGTTCTCTTTTTGCTTTGTTTTTCCCGGCGGGATTTCTGTTACACTTGTTCAAACTTTATGAAAACATGCAGTCAGTGTGAAGACCGCTGGAGAGGAAGTGAACCCATACGGGTGTTTTCGTACATGCAGAACGGCGGCGAGCGAGCTCAGGTGCGTGCAGAGAGGTTGACCTTGAGCTCGCCTACAGAAGAAACGTCTGAGCCGAGTCTCCTGAGTGTTGGGGAGAATATGGAGCCCTGTCAACATGAGGAATGTTGTTGTGCTATTGTCTTGTAATAAAAGAAGCCATCATTCCGTGCAGAACACAGTCCAAACTAAAAACAACCTGGAGGAAATGAGCCCTGCAGGAGTGTGCGCCTTTCACAGCTTTGGTACGCCATTAGCTTTTCGACATTTATTAAAGCGGCGCCGGCAGAGGCTCGGAAATACAGTACATCACAAGACAACACAGCTTTTTATTAGAGCAGACTATTAATGGTCGATTTGAAATTTGCTGTGCCGCTAAAATACCTCCAGGCTGCGGCAGCTGTTTTGAAAAGGTGGAGGCGGGATTAAACCTGAGCGTAATGCCGTTTAATTTAATGACATTTGCATTTCTGGGCAGTAAAATATCTGGGATTTATAGTTATGGTTGTATTTCAGCTGCTTACACAGCTGTGGTAAATCTCAGAGCTGTGAAACAAACTGTTGGAATCAGGTGGTGACAGAAAGTAATAACAGCATTCTGAAAGGCTGAAAGAAAACATCCGACTTTGTCAACACAAACTGAGTAGCTTGAATAGCCTGGTGACATAAAATAAAAAAATATGTTCTTATCTCATTATTTGGCTGCAACATTTCTTTTCTCGTACATCAGTGAGACTAAAGGAAACAAACAATTCTGCAGCATAAAACAAGCTGGTCCTTCATTTAACCAAGCACCAAAAATGTGTTTGCACCAAGAAAAAAAGAGCTTTTCTCGACATATGAAGCTCCTTTAAAAATAAAAATAGAACCTGAAGCCAGGTCAGTTTACTGGGAAGCTAAGCAGGTCAGTTCCTGTGAACTCTGATTCAAAAGAGGCCAACTCCACTGCAGATATTCCACACACTTGAAAGCCATGAAGCTTTTTAAAAAACACAAACTGTCTATGAACTCCTGAGAGTCAAATCAAACCACTGTGGTAGTTTCAGTAACATGACCTGCATAAACTCAAGATGAATGGACTCCGGTTAGAAATTTTTGGGGGAATTAGTGAAACACACTTTTCTGGTGCAGCAGAGAATTCGGCCCCTCCCACAGCCGAGTCCGGCTTTTACATGGATTTCTGACTGAACACGATCGAGGGAAAACTTCTTTACAAACTTAGTTTGAAACAGTTTTTGTATCAGTGTTCCCTCGTTCTAAAAACCTTATATTTCACAATTATTATAGATGTTTAAAGGCTGTAAAACCCCTCACTACACACTTTATTCACTTTTCTCAGACAGACATTGATATGTTTACACTTTTCTCTCTTGTTCATACTCTAAAAGACACGAAATGAGATTGATTTACAAGGTATACAGCCACAGAGCACAATGTACTGTAAAAAATGTTAAAAAGTCTGCACAATAAAATTGTGAAACAAGGTGAGAAAACAACATCATTCCCATTTGTAGAAGCGTAATTATTGATTCATGCGTAACTCTTGATTTTTGCATATTTCTTTATTTTTTGCATAATTTTGGATTAGTGCCTGCGCAATTGTTGATTTGTGCGTAACTTTGAATTTCTGCGTCTGTAATTCTTGATTTGTGCATGACTTTAGATTCAACAATTACGCTCACACAAATGGGAATGACACTATTTTCTCTCCATACAGATCCCGTCTGTACCATTGATTTAACATTAAAACTCGACACTCCTGATGCACGAATCATATTTGGTGTGAACGCAACTTTACTGTCAATTAGTGAAGATTGCATCCCTTTAAGATTCTCATCGTGCAACTATTTCAACTTATGTCTGATTGTTTTACATCTATTGCACTTTATAACAATAAGTTACCTTGTTGCACTTAACTTTAATTTAAAATGATTCCAATCTTATTGATTTATTTTATGTTGTCACCATATTATGTGATTTGTGGTGCTGACCTCTTGGTCAGGTCACTTTTACAAAAGACATATTGATCTTTTTTTTTTACCTGATTAAGTATATAAGTTATTATTATTATTATCCTTATTTTACCGGACAGTGAGAATATTTTTTTTTCAACTTCTGCTTATGTAATAGCATTTTTAAGCAATCTTTGGATACTTTCCATATTTTATTGAGGACAAGCGTAACAAGCTGTGACTCACTAAGATCAGTGTGTGCTGATCTTAATATTAATATCTAATCTTATTTCATTTTGATGTATCTATTCACACAACTCCATTCAGATGGAGAACCTGGATGAGCTCACATACCTCTTGCTGTGTAGTCTGTGAAAAAGTGCCATTATTTGATCTGCACAACACAATAATGAGGGTCGGGGGGGGTTGTGTAGATGTTTGTGCCTTTTTGCCTTCTGGACTTGTGAGACTGACTCCCGGTGACGCCCTCCAACCTGTTTTGTTGAGACACTTACATGACGAATGGGGGAGCCTGACAGACAACATCTGCTTCTCATCTGCAGCCCGGACTGGCGCTGCCGTACCAGCACGCACGCGGAGCGCTGGCCCGCCAGCCGCTTGAAGAGTCCACCTCCCGCCGCTCAGTCACACAATTACAGCCAATCAGCAACCAAATGCTGTTCTATCAGGAGCACCTCGTCCCTCAGGTCCTGGTCGGTTCTGCTCCCGACAGTGAACAAAAAACACAGAGGAGTTATTTTAAATCATACAGCCTGATCCAAAAGAACAACACACTCCAAAAGCAAAGATGAGGAAAGCAGATGAAGAATGTCATACGATTTTCTGAGGAAACATTACAATACCAACCCTTAATTATAAAACGGAGCTTTCAAATCCTTCCATCTGGCACGCTGAGTCCAGAAAAAAGAAATGAGGAAGTATATTTTCTTCAAATATAAGAAGAAAATCAGTAAAACTAACCTTAAAGGTGCAGCCTTTTGGTCATGTAGTGAAAAATAACAAATCATGTTCTCTATAAGATGAGAAAAAACAGTCAAATAACCAGTTAAAGGTAACAGAAATTCACAATTTAATTTAAGATAAAAATCATTAAAAATTTGAGTGAAGTTACTGCAGCCAGATGGATTATGATGAAATAAAATGAAGAAAAAACACGAATGTAAATGTTTCACTAAACCACGACTTTCTTTATGATGTCTCTAAAGTTTTCTGCTGCATTAGAAGACAAAAATCACAGTTTTTTATTCTGCTGCAGGCCTGAAAATGGTTATTTGATCAGTTTAATAGGAACATGGCGAGTAGTTTTACTTGGAATCAAACTGAAATTTGACCAAACATTTAGGAATGTTTTTATTGTTAGTTTGATGGCTCAGTTGGTGTGCAGGACTGACGGATGGGAAACTAAAGGGTTTGTTTTCCAGAGGACGCCATGAGCTGAATCCAGTGAAGGTAAGATCCTTCACACTACGGTCTAACCAGTGTTGGGGTCACAAAGTTACAAATTACCGTAATTAATTCCTATTGTAAGACGCTGTGATTGGTTCAAATTGGTTTTAAGTTAACGTTTCTCTGGTAACCACTCTCAACAATTGGGAGTCAGCAGGTTGGAAATCCACACCAAACCACTTGAAAGTAGGCTTTAAATGGCTGAACGTTGGACGAAGGGAGCAGCAGGCTCCGCCTACTTTTATTAAGGCATCTGATTGGTCAGTTTACAACTTGATAACTACAACATTTAACAAAATAAGGTAACAGAACAAGACCAGTTTCTGACAAGCAGAATGATAAAATAATTGGTGTTTATTCCTCTATAGAAGTCAATGGCGTTTTGGCTTCTTGGAGCCAGCAGCTACTTCCTGTTTAGAACACCAGGGGGGAGGGGTCATTCAGTCCAGTTCTCATGTACAATCAATGCTTCCAACTAATAAAAATCCTTGTCTGCGGGAAGTTGATAAATGATCAGTTAATTAAAATGAATAATTGCTCAGCAGGAGGTCACAAAGTTATTCATCACTCAGCAGAAAGTGAGAATCCGAGTATAAAGTGTTGTTGATAATTTGAATAAATATAATAGATGCCAAACCACATGATGATGATGGGGAAATAAAAATAGATGTAAAATTGAAAAAAAAAAAACAATTGCAGATTGTGAGGAGTAAATGAGCGATTCTTCCAGAGCTCTGCTGTGATGTGAAACATCCTTTGGAAACAGATAAATGACTTGTTTCAAACGGCAGACGCAATCACCGAGTCTCAGCTGGATGATACAGTTAACGCCCGTCCTCTGTTGGTGGAAGTGATTCTCAAGTCAAGGTTAAATGACCAAGTTTTTGAGCTGCACCGAGCTTTGAGGCTCAGTAACACTCCATTTCTTCAGTGATTACAGGGAGCTGGAGAACAGCAGCCGTGTTTAGGGACTGTTATCTCCAGCCGCTCTCTGTTTCTGATGGTTTTATAATGCTTTCTCTCCTTCATGGATCACACTCTTGCAGGCAAAAATACCTCGAAATGATGCATACTTTATTATGCTCAACAACAAAGGCTAAAAACAGTATGTACCTGCTGTCCTTGAGGAGCAGGAGTGCTGGTGTGTGTTGTGACACTTCAGAGAAAACAGGAAATATTCTCACATTCTATAGACTCTGCTTGGAGCTCGATTAAAGCAGCAACATACCGCGTAAGTGCACGCCGCTCTGTGTGAGAGGCGTCTAATGAACTTCTTGTGTAGGATTGTGTGTTTGAAGTCTGTATCAGGATGAAACCTGCTGAACTGCAACCAGCTGTGATGCCAGTCCACAAGAGTTTACCTTAAATCCTGCACATTCCAGCTCCACTTCTGTGGTTTTAGAGTTTTAAACATCTCTTTGCTGATCTACACAACCTTGGAGTGGCAGATTTTGATTTTTTTTACTTATTTTTGGCACAGAATGGTGTTTTTAACATGTTTTTGTAGCGTTTTTCTCATGGCGGAGGACATATATGAACTCATTCAAGATTTAAACTGCGTTTCTGAGTATTTTTTTATTCAAATCTTGATGAAAACCGATTTGAAAAAGCTTGGACAAGTCGAAGTCTTCTTTCTCTGCTACAATTCTGAAACAACAAATAGATCCATTAACGTTTTCATTTTCCTCGTCTGAGCTCCCATTTGGCTTAAACAAACGTTTTATTCGTTATGCTAATGTTAGCTTAGGTTTGTGAGGTGCTATAAGCTAGCGGGGACAGTGTGAACAAGGGACTGATGGGAAATTAGTCCCGCCCACAACCCAAAGCTACATTTTTAATGAGCTCCTTTGACTCTGCATAAAGTATGTCTTAAAAAAGACAAGCAATTTGGTTTTAGCTAAAATGACATAATAAAATACCACTGATTTTACAATAGAAACATATATAGTTGGATTGGGATTTTAAAATGTTTCTTGACAAAACAGTGAAACAGAATTCTTATTTAAAATTAGATGATGGACCACATATTCAAAACAGGGTAGGTCTGCTCTGGGGTAGATCGAGATTTGATTCAGTTTTTGGAAAACTTAAAAAAAAAAAAAACAACTCAACAATCCTTTTACCAAATCTGATGCAAACCCAGAAGAATCTACTGTTGCAGTTCTTCAAACAGCCACCAGGGGCTGGTTTCTAATGCTGTGTTCACACCAAATGCAATTTGTGCATCAAATTTCCAAATATAAAAAATTCTGTTCCTAAGCTTCACCCTGATTGGTAGATGTATCGCAGCGACCTCTCCAAAATCCACAGTCCAATTGGAGGTCTGCTGCTCAAATAGCGCTGCTGCCGGTCCGCTGAGCCACGCCCGTCCCTCAAACTGCCCTGCACGGCCTCAACTTGCCCCATTGACTTAACATTAAAACTGACCGTCTCTGCCGTGCGAACATCGATGTGAACGCATCATTAGGGATTTATTAACGTCAATTCCCAAAGCAAGAAACAACAAACGTAAAAGATCCACTGTGATAAAAATCAAGTTTTTGATGTTTTTAACATGTTCTTTTCTGACTGAGGAAACATATGAAGATAATTAAGCTTAAAACTGCATTCCTGAGTATTTCCAATTCAAATTGTTATAAATCAGGAGCAAACAAAAAAAAATGCAGTTTGAAAAAGAGCTTATTTGTAGCGTGAAAAGTATCCTGGATGGGCCACGATCTCCCTGCTCCAAACTCTCAGCGGAAGGGGAAGGGGGGGCGGGGTTGCTCAGCACCAACGGTCCCGCCCACAACTCAGAGGTGAATTTTCAATGAAGTATTCGCTCTGCAGAAACTATGTCCTAGAAAAAAAACAAAAGTTGATGATTTGGGCTAAAAACTGCCTAATCCTGATCAAGAGACCACTGGAAACATGTTTACAATAGAAGACTACAATTAATTAAAGATTAAAAGATGATGAAAAAAAGTGTTTTGAATGCTAATACTTTTAAAAGTGATGCACTTGATGTCACATTCAGCTCAGATCATTTCGATAAACCCACATCACTATTTGATTGGCAGTCTATTTAGGTCTGCACAGATTCTCTGTGTCACTAGGTCATCATAATTATTTATTTTCTTGTTTGTATGTTGATTTGTTTTCCACTTGGGATGAAGTGACAGCTTATTATCTCCTTCAGTTCAAATTAATGGACAAATAGATCACTCTTCTGAATTTTGTTGGGATTCTCATACACTTCATCCCTTTGGACCACCGTGGAGACGAAATATTTCACTAGAATAAATGAAAACAGGAAACAGGACTCAGTGGGTGGAGCTAAGACGCTTAAAAAATATATTTTTTGAGTTTAAAAATTCAATCCAAAACGTTTAAATTTAGAAAGAGTTTCTCTCAAAATGAGAGATAAATCCAAGCAAGATGCAGTTTTAATCAAAATCCTTAACAGTCAAATGTTTGTTGTTTTTTTTTTCTTTTTAAAGCAGTGATTGTTATAACAACAAGGCATATTTTGAGTAATCACTACAAAAAAAGATCAGAAGATGAAGGACAAAGACAAAAACGGCGACAACAAAAAGGGAGAAATCAGAAGATTTAGCTTAAAAAATTGTACTAATGTTTAGTTTTGTTAAATTACAATAAAAATGTTCCATAATTTGTTTCTTTTCTTTCTTTTATTCATATCATGAAATAAAACTATGGAAAAAATGGAAGGTTTCTTATAATTAAAAAGAATGAGTGGCTGAAATAGACTTATAATTGTTATTTCACATAACTTCAAATGCATAAAGTTTAACAAATCTTTCTTTTTTGTTTTGGGGTTCTGCAGGTGGACTTGCACCAGATCGGTACCGCCTGTGTGGATCCAGGTATCAAAGGTTTTATGTGTTTCCTTCACACCAGCTTGAATTAACAGAAGGTTTTGTTTTGCACGACTAAAATACGACACAATATCAAACATGACAGCGTGCAGACGGCGTCACCGCGATGCTGCTGGGTTTCAGGTCCGCTGGGCTTGTTGAAAACACTCGACATGACTTTCACTCGTGTCTTGACATGGAATATGCAGCGGAAGTCCTGCAGAGTCCCAGTTAAAAGCAAACTGCAGACAGGCGTCGAGCTTCAGCTCGCTCGTGTTCCAAACACAGAAATAAAAGTGAATTTAAAACAACCTTTGAGGGCCTGAATAGAATGAACGGATCAGCTCGCGATAGGTTGAAATCTGTATGTGGGTTGCTCTTAGAACCGCCAAGAACCTGTACTTCAGGTCTTCTGGTTTCAAAATTAGTGATATTTAGCCCTACAGTTTTAAGCCAGCGTGGACAAGTAGACGTTCATGGATCAAGTCATCTACAAGAATGGAGTTCAGCAAGGAGCTTGTGGGCCACCCATCGTCTTTTATGTCACAAATGAGCTCTTTTTGCATCTGTTTGAATGAAGAAATATTTTAAAAATCCCCATTTAAGCCAACATCTTCTTTATAAATGTCACCCATCAGGAGTAAAAAGTCACAAAAACATGTTAAAAACTCCAAAAACAACATTTTTATGGGAGTTAGTCTGAAAACTATGGTGGCCCTGAAGTGCCAAATTCAATAAACAAATACCTCAATGCAAAAACATATAAAGTTTAAATAGACAATTAAAAAAGCAAAAATATAAAATCATATGATTAAAAAACTCAATGCATTTTAAAAATCAAAACAAAACTCCATAAAACTGAAATAAAATTCGAAAAAAAGTAAGAGAAAAAATAAGAAACAAGAAAATGTCCAATAATACCCATTTTTACCCATTTTTTTGACATTTCATTTGGATTTTTAGAAATTAATTTTGACTTTAAAACATTTTTTTTTTACATTTTTCTAAGATGTCATTTTTTTTTTTAATTATCGTGATCTTTAATGTGTTTTGGCATCGAGTGATTTGCACGTCAGGGCCACCGTAGAAAACTGTCTGAAATAAATTGAGTGAAAACCGAATTTTGTGCAGATTTTCTGCTGTCTTGTTAAGGTCACGGAGGGGGTTTGGAAGGAAGCAGATGATCTCTCTGCAGATCTGGGCAGCGTGATTCCTTCTGTCTTCTGGGCTGCTTTGCTGTTCTGCATCGTTGACTCATTAATGATGTGTTAAAGACACATATGAAAGCAGTCAGCTGCACGCTGAGGCGGAAACGTATCATCATCCGCAGCACAGGAGCGTTATTATCACGTTACGCATGTTTCGATGCCTGATAGGACACTTGTTTTAATATTTTTTCGGCATAATTAAAGTATGGGTTTCTTTCCTGTCAAAACACAGCTGCATTTCTTCTCACTTGACTGACTGCAGGATGCAGAGCAGGCTTTCACAGCAGCTCGTCAAGACACCTGCAAAAGAGCTGCATGTATGAACCCGTGTCAGGCTGTCAGCGGCGGCGAGATGAGCCACCGCACGCGTGCAGGTGTGGACGTCTCTCACTGCCGGGCTTTAGGCTGTTCTGAGCAGAGATAGACAATCCTGTGGTCAAGGAGGCCATCGGGTTTTGTTTTTATAGCCAGTTTTCAAACCAGCTCACTATTTGACTAGATGTGATGTAAAGTTATTAAAAATTTGTGAGAAAAAACATTTTTTGTCGATAGAAATACGCCAAGTGAGGGTGTTGTGGACTTCCATCAAGCTCACTCCTGATTGGTTTCCATAAAAATGATGACAAGATGCAATGCATCACCTGGCTTCCTGATGCATCACAGAAATCACAACAAAACTCAAATCCGAGACAAAAAAACGTTCCTTGCTTCTTTTTCTGCAGCTGTTTTCTCAATATCATCCGCCTGTTTGTGCCATTCTCTGATATATTTAGGATCCAACCTAAAATGTCGTGCAGATTCCTCACCAGAATGTTCTTTGGCGTTTGCAACCGCAACAAGTTTAAACACTAAATCGAATGAACGTTTCTTGGTCATCACTACACAACACAGATACCACAGACAGCTGGCGTCTACACGACTGTGCACGGTTGTTAAACTATTAGAAATCAATGTCTGAAGTAATGAGCAGCTGTTAGTACCACCGTTTATACGAGACAGGCGTCTATTAGAAGATATCCTTTCTTTGGGTAATGTCACACTCAGTCCAGTTCTCAGAATACAAGGAAACTGGAAAACTTTACCTGCGATCTTCAGAAGCAGGTATTTACAGCATCTTTGAGTCACACTGGTTGAAGTTCTGCCCAAAGATGTTCTGGATCGATTGTAGGTCAGTAAATTGGATCGTTTAAAATGAACCAATATGGACTATGAATCAGATCATCCATCACTAATTATGATGTGAATCGAATCGTTAAATGAACCTTTATTTGAGATAATACATTGAAGATAACTTTTTAATTTGACCTTCTTTGAACTATCATTTATAAAAATAGACGAAATTTATTTTTAGGGTTAACAATGTCATTTATGCTTCATCCTAATCCTGCATGAAGTATTTTAATCTACAGTTTATGGAAAACGTTGAAGCATATTAGGCTTAAACTTGATTAGATACTTTTAGTGTTAAACCTGAGCCAACATCAGCATTTATGTAGAAAATGAAGCATATTTTGGTAGGATTTATGATCCAATTACCACCTGTGTCAGTGAAGGAGGTTTCTGTGAATCAGAGTGATTGGAAGCTTCTCTTGACCTTTGAGTCCGGATCTCTCAGACGGAGATTGGGTCACTGGAAACACTTGATAAAGGGGTTATTTTTGTGCCTTTAACATATCATTTAAATATTTCAGAAATCTTTTTTTTTCATGTTTGAATAGCCTCTGTTAGTTTGATACCTATGGAATCACAGTGACAACATGACAGGCAGGTAATTACCAGACTTCTCATCACTGTCCACATCTCCAACATTGAGTTTCTTTTTCCTCCTCGGATTGAACAACTGTTTCATAAATTGGGCCTAAAACTATTTTTTTAAACATCTAAGCCAATCCATTCTACTTCAAAATTTTAAATATATATATATATATATATTTTAAACAGACTGAGTTCAGTGGAAGCATCCTAAATTTCTCTATTTGTCAACATGTTTTAATAAATATTGACTGACTTGATGTCATTTTAGTTCTGACTGATTTCTGAAGTAATGAGCACCTGTGGAAAAAGAGGGGCGGGGCACACGAGTCCGTCACGTGAATCAATGTGAATGCACCTTAAGTCTGTTATTTCAGGAAAACTTTACGTTTTTTTAGTTGTAATTTGATGTTTTACTTTGCTAAAATGTCACAACTTTAATTAAAAATAACAAGCAATTATTAGGTAAAAAGAATTGCCATTAAAATAGATTAATTAAATGAATTAATTACAAGTAACATGTAATTAATCGCACAAATAATTGATCCCGACAGCACTACTTATAAGTATGCACTTACCGCGAGAACACAGAAGTACTGCAGCTCTGGAATGAGGTTTTTCTTCTTGTTACTTCTGTTGAACCATTTATTTCTGTTTCATCCTTCAAGACTTTTTCTGACCTAACATACTGACCCTGTTCTGGACTGTGAGTTTTCTAAAGAAACCTTTTTGTTTTTTACATCTGTGGATCCGATTGGATAGATTTTTATGTAAATGGTCAATGTTAAACGTCTCTCCGCCTGAGTTTGCTCCACTTTTATATCCTTTAATTCTCCAAACTCAATGCAACAAACTAATTATATGAATTTATATCTTTTTGATGGTTCTGAATTTCTTGGAGAACTTTGTTTTTAACCTGCTAACATTTAGAATAGGCTTCTAAACTTGTAAAACAAACATTTTTAAGCATTCAAAGCAAGCTGTAACAGTTCCAGTGAGGCGTCCATATAAAAATATCCAATGTCAGTTTTGAAAAAAAAGACAATAAATAAATAAATAATTAAAGTGAACCATTAAAAATATGAGTCCAAATTAACCACACTTTTTGTTTCATCAATTTATTGCAAAATAATCTTGGAACTTTGTGATTTAAACTGTTCCAGAGATATAGAAGTTAAAAGAAACATTACCTTAAGCCAAGCCAACCAATTGCAGTAATTGATTACTCTTTGGTGTCAAAAAAAAAAAAATTCTATAATTTTTAAAATATATTTTTTAAACCAAATTTAATTCCGGTGTTTGACACGGGAGCTGGAGTTTCAGGAACTTCAGGAAGGGCTTTAAAAGTCAGTCGATCATTTCAGGATGCAGATCAGTAACAGCTTGATGAAGTCAAATCAAACCACATCGTTTTCCGCCATGCAACATTAACAAACAAATGTGACGTGACATTACATCAGCACATAATTAACAGCAGCAGCGCCATTGCATTGTTCTTGCTTTTTATTATTTAGCGTGAGCTGAATGCTGATTCTACAAGCCTAACGGAATTTTATTTAGGATTTTATTTGACCTTATTTTTGACTTGGATGAACAACATTTAACTTTGTTAAACAATAGATTTTTTTTTTTTTTTGCCAAGAGTAGCACACATAATATAACAGAAAATATTCTAACAAGGAAAAATATTAGGATTGTGGGTAAAAAAGTGTTACAGAAAAATGTGAATGAATAAAGTTTTAACATTTTTGACGTTTTTAGGCTGCAGATGCCTGGTGTGCTTGGAATGAACTCTGACCACGGATGTATAACCATGGTTAGAGTCCAGACCTTCCAAAGCTTCGCTCCAGGTGGAGAACAGGGTGGAGGACAACCAACAAAATGTCTGGAATGCAGAGAGAGACGACCAGTCATAAGTTTAGAGGGGAAAATATGTTTGTGATTGGCTGTGCAGAAAGGCGGGGCATTTAGCTTTTGTTTCAAATTGAACCAATAGACAAAACTGAGAATGATGCATAGAGTGACACAACAACTCCTTAAGGAATCTTCCTTTATGGAATTGAGCCAAAGCCTCACAAACAGAAGCCTAAATTAAACCACGTTAGCAGATGTTAAAAGCCTTGTTGCCGGGTAAAAGTTATTGTGATTTAATAATGTTCACTTTAGCTCTTATCTTTGACGTTTCACCATCATAAATAATTTTCCTGGGTAAAAGTCCAACTTTTCTTTGTACTTTCATGCCCCTCTGTGCTTGACTAAAAACAAAATCTTGTTGTTTCAGGACAGTTTGTTCCTGACAGAAGACTTTGTGAGAATTTTGATGAGAAATCCAAAACTTTCCTTTTTGCAATTGTTTATCAAAAAAGTCTGTCACACACACCTGATGTCATTTAAATTAGATTAACTTTTAGAAGTTTATACTGGAAAACACAAAATATCTCCAGGTATTTTTGTTCTGTGTTTACCTTAAATATTTTTTACAATACAAGACAAAACTACTTTACCAGTAAGATGTAGCGACTTATTTGAATATCTCGTTAAATCATGTGATCTTGTAAACATCCTTTTTTAAGTCAAATCTCTAGCTTTTTGACTGACAATTTATAAATAATTTTGACAATTTGATATTGTCTTATTTTAATAGGTCTAGAAATAAGAATAGTTGGTCTGTTGTAGTACATAAAATATGAACATAAATAAAAATGAACATAAATATATCAGCTTTAATGGTATAAAACTTTTTTGTTTAAACACCTTAACCTAGGGGTGTCCAAATCCAGGCCTCGAGGGCCGGCCTCCAGAATCCCTGCCTAATCTGCTATAGATTACCTGGATCAGGTGTGCTTAGCCAATGAGGAGCATCAATTGCAGGTTGATTGTCAAACATATAGGACAATTATCCAATTATCACAGCTCCTAAACATAAATGTTTATGGCTAACGCAGGGCATCCCTAATTAATTTATGAAATCCTACCAGAAAATATTATTTTTCATTTGAAAAAAAACTTTTTTTACTTATTACAAGGAAAAACATCTTGCAATCTATATTTTTAACTTGTTTTAAGGACATTTTTTTCAGCGAGGAAATTTAGATTTGATCATCCTTATTGTACTTTTTATTACAAATTCCTAATCTTTCTAACGCTCTTCAGATTACTAATTTGATCATTTAATCTCCAGTCACGACAAGATTGTGAGATCTTTTGATAAAGTTTTTTCCCAGTTATAAAATTTGTGGAAATTCTCTGTGAAAATCAAGTTTAGACCTGAACATGACGTTTTCCTCTTTCCAATACTTAGAGAATCTATTTCAATATTTTTTCAGGATGAAGTTCCTGCTGCCAGAAATTATTTAACCATCTGTAGTTTTTAATGCTGCAGGGTTTTGGCTTCAGCTTTTCTTGTAAACGTGTTAACGTCAACTGAGTCCGAATAGAAAATTCACTTTATGAAGGCAGATTAAGCTCACCTTTTGCATCATAAAGCTTCTGCGTTTCTTCTTGACGTTTATAGTTTTACCCACCTTTGTAATATAAGAGGCGTGAACGTATTTATTTTTAATCTGTGGCTTATTCGGTGCGAGTCAACTGAGCAGCATGTTTTTGCAGCGAGAGCCTCTAAATATAAGCAGTCAGCCTGTCTCTAATCCCCGTCTGCTCAGCACAGCCAGATTTATGGAGAAGTTTATCTTCAAACTCCAAAACTAAAATTTGAGTTCCCACTGCTCACACCAGGGAACCGATTTGAGAGCTGCAGCGTTATCTCTGCTCTTGGTGATCACCTGATAATTACAGCAGCATTTCTGGATGGAGCAGAAAGCCTCTGGTTATGCCTCTGGTTATGCTTTCCCAGGGCTGACAGACTGTTATCTCACCTCTCAGGGGGTCACCTGTTGATTTAGACAAGAATCAGCATTAATGATTCATCAGCATCATCTCTGACAAACAGAGATGTGAATACGTTTCTTAATTTTCATTTTTTGGAGGTCTGTTTGTCACCTAAAAAGATTAGACTAGTTGGAAAATTATTAGAGCTGCAAACGTTAACGCGTTAACGGACGCGCTTAATCAAAAATCATTAACACGTTAATATTCATTGATGCAATCGGCGGTCCAGGCTTTAAAACACTTCATCAGGTATCCCACTTATACCACAATTATGTACAAAAGAAATACATATTTAATCATTCAAGTACTTTAATCTTGATATTTTTCACATAAAGTGTCACGGTAACACGATAACGCGTCACTGAGCCTCGAATGAGCAGCAAAGGAAAGCGATAAGTTAAATAAAGCATCAGTTCAGAGAGAAAGTTCACTTGTTTTTGTCCAGAAGATGAATGAAAACATTGTTTGAAAGCAGCCTGAATAATGATACAGAACAGTGTCCGGAACGTCATTCCGTTTCTTGTGGCTGTATGTCAGCATCTCTGTTTTCTTGGAGTAAAACTGCAGAAATAAAAGTCTTTAGAGTTCTGCTTATCTTATTGTTGATGTGTTTTGTTCACATAAATTACTCTTCTGGGTTAGCACTTGATAAATTTAATCATTTAAAAAAATCAAAATGAAGGAAAAATTTCTCTCTGGCTTTTTTTGGTTCAATAGCCACATGTTGTCATCAAATTTACCTAGTAAAACATTGAGATTATTGGTGATTAATCACAAAAAAAGTTTGATTAATCTGATATATTTTTTAAAGCCATTGACAGAAATATACAGTTTTTTGTGTGATTTCATTTTGTGATTATTCGCAGATAAGTGGTCTGCAAATATTTTAACTGAAATTATATTATATTATATTATTATAATTATATATAATCCCAATTAACTGTGATGATTTTTTTCCCAGGTTTGCAGTTAATTTTTTTTTTCAGGCCCTAAAAATTGTGTGTTTATAACCCACACAAACACAAATAAAGTAATTTTATCTGGTAATATTATAAGAAAAGGAAATGTCCAAACGGACCCATGAAAAAACAAAAATAAAGCAATTTCCACATATCTTTGTAAATTTTGGGAAAAATAGTGACAAACCAAACTTCTGGGAACGTAAGATCAGTTTGACTCACCACATCCAGAACCGGTGTCTGTGAATCAAAGAAGTAACTGATGATAAATCTTATTTTGAAAGATATTTCTGAGACTTTGAGAATCTGGAGACTCCGATCCACTCATGAAGAAAACCAGGAATAGTGGAAACCTGGAGGGGCAGACGGAATCAGTTTTAGATTTATATATTAGTTAATGTATTATTGAAATGGCTGCATTTGAACTGGGCTGGGGACAGGCGCAGGGAGACCCAGGTTTGGGTCCTATTGAAGCTCATGGTGCATTCTGGGAATTAAACCCTGGTTACCCGTGTGCCAGTCTTGTACTTAACCAACTGTATGTATGTATACAAATATAACTATGAAACGATATCTGAATTTCAGGGAGGTGTCATGCATGTCTAGAAATTTATTGGCATGAAAATATTTACAAAGTTCAAGGTACGACGGATAAAGTTGACCAAAAAAATGTTCTCAGAAGCAACACTTACAGAAAAAAAATAGAATTCTGCATGTCGTCTGGAGCAGAAAATGAAGTGTGTGTAAAAACAGTGAATATCTCCTTGTGAAAAATGACCAAACAAAAAGCAAAGAAAATTCGACTTTATTCCTCTACTACTCTCTCTTTCCCCGGTGAAGTAAAGGACTCGTCTTGCATGTAATTTTTTTCTGTTAATATAGAGCAGTCCCTATTTTTCTATTTAAATCAGTGGTGGGTAGCACCACTTAACATTGCTGGAGTGTGGCTCAGTGACACCGGAGCGACCTGAAAAAGGTAGACAGAATAATTAGTCACGGCAGATTTGGGTCGCAGGAAGCATCAGTCTCTGGTTCACTTTCCTGCAAATTAGCGGCCGTGCATGTATTCAAATGATAAATCTTTCTCCCTCGCAGAGTTAAAAGGAAGGAGCAGAGGAGGACCACAGGAGCGAGGGCCGGCGCACGGCCGGTTTGGAAATATCAAGTGAATGCAAATGGGAGGCGAGGAATGATGTATCCCTCGGCTCCTGACTGCACGGAAATGCCTCGTGAATGTGAGAGATAATGGCTCCAACACAGACATACCAACAACTGAAAGGAGGAAAAGCCTTTCAAGTATGTATAATGACCAAAACAATCCTTTAGTCGTTTTGTTTTCACTGCAGGAAAAGTTGCATGCTCTCTTTGCTGCTTCAGAACTCCACAATAAGATGTTGTGACTGTTGAAGCTCCTTCAGTTCGTTTCAAGACGGAAAAACTGCTGAAACACATTTAGATGTTTGGTAAAAACTCATAAAGTAACATATTAAAGCAAAATCTTACATTTTTTGTTGCAGAACTTAGTTTAAGATGTTAAAAAAGTATTTTTTACTCGTCACATGTTCAGGATTTCTTTTATTACGACTGATTAATTGTTCAAATCATTTATTTCATGGAAATAAATGTTCCAAACAGAATCTATTTCATGCTCCAAGTCAGTCCATTTATATACACATTTTACTTAAATTATTGACTATAATTTCCAGTTAGACTTAAACATTTGTTATCACTATCAGTTTTTCAGCTCAAACACGTCTGTCATGTTGTTTAAAGGAATCATTTTTGCTTTTTTTTTTCTTGTTTTTAAGTCTAAGTAACACAGACTCCAACTTCTCTCATTATTATCTGCCTTCTGGTATTTTCTTTAAATATATGGCTGGACAACCTATCACACATTATTTTATCTTCATTGCTTTTGGTCACAAAGACTCAAAATCCTATTAAGACTTCTTTTGTTTTGGAGTATTTTTAGTTTTAAAAGCATAAAAGTACCAAAAATAATTTATTTGTCAATAACCTTTATGCCAACTAAATTAATTTGTTGTTCCTTGTTTACCTTTGTGTAATCTATATATTTTTTTTCTGGCTTTTATTTGTATTTATTTTCAAGTTTTGTAATCCAGACGGGATTTTTTTTTTTTTTTAAGTAGTGTACATATGGATCAAAACTGACCTTAACACCAACAATGTTGTTAGTATTGATACATAAATAAAGTAAAATAAGATCAAATGAATAAATAAATCTAACACATAAGTGTGATGTAATGTCCAAGCAGTTTTTTATTTATTCATATAATTTTTCTTAGACACATTTTACCATTTTTTCTAAAATTTAAATGAGGCGGAAGCTAAAAAAAAGTCCAAACTACAAAACATTGAAGCTAATAATTTAATTGATAAGGACATATAACAACAAAAAATAAGATAACATTTTTTAAAAAGTGTATTTTAAAAATACGGGTCAAAACTGACCCGTTACCAAAAGTCATGGTAAAAGAAAGCTAACCTAAGAGGAAAGTCAAAGTCTGTTCTAACTGTAATCTTTACATGTAGAAAAAGGAAACGTCTTCTCAAAAAACTCAATAAACACACAGACCAGCCGCACAAAACCTTATAGACCCACTTTGATTAAAATCGTGTTTTTGTGGCATAATTCTGATAAAGAGGGTCAAGGTTTGGAATTCCATTTCTGATGATTTATTTATTCAAATTGCTGTAAATCAGGATGAAAAAAATGTGGTTAAAAAAGTGTTGATTTGTTATGTAGAAAATACAGAGTTGAGCCCAAACATCCACTTGGAAACAAACAAATTCATGTACGTATTGGTTTTCGTTGTCTGAGCATCTGACTCAAAACTACATCAGCACCAACATTGCTCGGCACTTTGGGTAATAGGAAGGGGGGTGGGGTTGCTCTTGCTCCTGCCCACAATTTGGAGGCAAATATTTAATGAACTATGTCCAAGAAAACCGCACAGGTTTTCCTCATTTTAGTTAAAAACTGCATAATCATAATTTAAAGACCATTAGGAAAGCTTTTTAGTGGATCAAGATCACTCAAGTGATCAACGTGGACTTTAAGTGATTCAACTTTTAGGAACCACAAATTCTCTTCCACAAAACCCTACAGATTTTCCCAGGGAGGCTGAAAGATGTTCCATTCCTTGTCAGAAGTCTTGTCAGAAAGCTTGAGAAGGTCCTCGAAATACTCTCTCCACCTCTCAACAGCTCTACCTCCTCTAGAGCTGCCAGATGTTTGGCAGAATTTCTTGTTTTTTCTTCACGGTCTCCCGGTCCATAGTTTGTCATCGGCTCTGAAGCTCATTTAGATATTTTGGATGCTTTAGAAGTTCCAAAGCGAGCCAGACATGACAGAAGTCCTTCAGCTGGATGATGAATGAGCTCTAAATAAGGCCGTAAAGATTCCCAGCTGCAACTGCATGTTTGCACATAAATGAAGTTTCATCAAACAGCAAAATAAATCTGCCCAAAAAATGTAGGTTTGCAATTGTGTAAAAAGGGTTTTCATAGCCGTAAAAAAGATTTGTGAAATAATTTTAAAGTTTTTTCTTTTTGAACATTTTTTTTGCAGATGTGAAGCAAAAAACTGTGTTTGAGCTCCTGAAGTTGCAGTTGCGAATTATTCCCCTGTCTTAATATGTCTTTATGAGTGGAGGGGCACAAATCAAATTGTCCAATGATGTCCAAGTGTGATGAAAGTTGATTTATGTGCAAACAGGCAGTTGTGGTTCCAAATTTTTATAGTCTTATGTTGAGCCCATAGATTTAAACTTTCAGGTTCAGGCTTCAACTTTCCCTTTTCTTGTGAACATTACATTTTATGACATTTGCATTTTTACAAATAATTTAATTTGGTTTTATTCTAGACATTTTCATTTCATTTGTTTTGAATTGGTACTATCAAGTTTCATCATATTTTTTTCAAAATTTCTTAAATACATATTTTTTCAAATTAGTATTAATTATTAATTTATTTTTCATTTGTTTTAAATTTTTGGTATAAACTGAGTATTTTAATTGTTTTATAATCATCTTTACACATTCATGTGCATTTGAATTTTATTAAATTTTTATTTACCCTTAAAACTTTGTTCCTTTTGTTAAGAATTGGTCCCCTAGTTCTGTTATTGATAATGAATAAATGTAAAATAATACTTTTTTTAAATCTAGTAATCTTAACCTGTGCAATTTACTTTATAATCATTTTTTTTAAACTTTTTGTTTCATGAGATCCTCTTTTCTTCGTTTTGTGGTTTTATTCTTCATACTTTCAAGCTCCACTTTAAAAGTGAAGTTTTTCACAGCAGGTTAAAGCAGGAAAATGACACCAGGAGAAAGATTCAGCTGCAGTTTTCCTCTTGTTTAAGCATAAAAACCAAGAGGCTGACATTTGAAACATATTCTGTGTCATTTTATTTCACAGCTCAGTTAAACAAACAGCCTCAACCTTTTTGCAAAAACACGTCGGCTCAGCCTTTGCTGCTCCTGTGCTTTTTATGCAAAACACACACCTGTGTTTCTGACCTGAATAAGAGGAGAACAGAAAACCACCTCACAATCACTAATTAAAACCCCACAGATTTGCTCCATTTACATAGAAAGAAGGCTCATTTTGAAAGAAGCAGTGTCCTGTATTGTCCCAAATTTTGGGGGGTTTGTTCGTGACCTGTTTCCTGTTTTTTTTGACTGTGTTTGATGTCTGAAAGTGTCATCTCCTCTCCTGCTGACCTGACGTCAGGGACCTGGTGGGACCTGAAGCCTGTCCAGAAGCAGATCAGTTGGAAGTTCTGCCTCCGCTGTTCTGGTTCATTGGTGAAGAGCTTTCCTGTGTCTCATCAGATACACCCATCCAGGCATTCAGATCCAACAAAAAGCGCTGGAGTATGTCAGAGGGATAAACTTTGCCTCCTGGCTTGTGAGATGTAAAATTCAAAAGATGCTGGCAGCACGGTGGCTTACCCGGTTTAATCTTTCTGCTCAGCGCCTCTTGGTGAGTTGTGCATTTTTATCAAAGAAAGGGGAGAGGGGAACATGCATATTCACAGCGTCTCTGGGTCCTTTGCAGACACTAATTGTTACTGTGCTCCTTTCCTCCTCGCAGTTTTATAGCAAAGCTGTTGACGGGCCAAATTCTGCTGCTTAGAAAACACTTGTACTGCGGTTTGACTCGTCGCCTCAGTATTGAGGTGGACCGTGTCAGGGAAAGTGTAGATGAATAGCAGGGCTGAAGAGGGCATCCAGCACAAAGACATCCACGAGCTGTCTGGAGGCAGGCACGAGTGTGTGTGTGTGTGTGTGTGTGTGTGTGCGAGCTCACCAGGAGGATGCTGGGGGAGCAGATGGTGGTCTGAAGAGACTCTGAACAGCATACAAAACACCTGCCTGTCACAGCAGATCACCTGTGATCCCGGGGAGATACAGCAGTCATTCAGGGCCTGTTTAAGATGTCACGGCAGGTGGTTCTGGCTGACTTCTGTACTGATAGATTCAGCTTTTTTTGGCAAGAGGGGAAAGATTGAGCAAGGTTTGTGTCTCAAAATAGACGTGATCATATCTACGGGTAGTGGTAGAGGACAGAAGACTGCTCAGTGTATTTAGCACTGGAATAAACACATATCTGAGTTTCAATAAGGAGAGATCTTAGGAATATGGTTCATTTGTGATACAGAAGGATGTGCAGAAACAAATAAATCCAAAAATCTTTGGCGATTTGGCTCTAGGCTGAGGTCTCCATGCGTGAATGGGATCAAGTCTGACCATAGATGAATAAATAACAATATAGAGCCTGAAGGTACCATCAGTGTTTAACTTCTTTTGGTTTTAGTCATTCATTCTCAATGAAGATGTGTTAGTCTGACACTCGTCGTCCATTCTTTGTCACTTCCTGTTTTGATTGAAAGTCCAACCATAAAAAAATTTTGTCTGATTTTACTCCCAACATTTTTACTGTCAGTCAGAGCATAAAATACTTATTAAACTTTAGTGGCAACCACAGCTAAAGAACAAACAGAGCTACTGGATGCTTCACCTTCTGTCTTTAATGAGACTTTAACACAAAACAACGTGAAATATATTAATTTTTAATTCAATTTTATCTATATAGTCTGATATTACAACACTATGGTCTCAGGGAGCTTAACACTGTTAAGTGTCCAAAAACAAAAAATCAGTCATAAAATCTAAACAACAGCTGATCGCTGAACTAAACTGGTTATCCGTGATCTTAAACCCTCCTTCTCGGTGAGGCAAAACTCATAAAAACGGATCCTCCTGGGGGGGGTGAAACCTCAGGGATTATCAGATGGATTAAATGGAAGGCGAGTACAAATAAAAATGGCTACAAAAACATTTAATTAAGAATTATATTTTTAGAATACGCTAAGTAAGCTTTAGAAGCCATACAATGATTTTCTTAAGCCTTTTTAGAGTGAACTATGTCCATATATCCACTAAAAGACAAATTATTCATGAAATAGTAGTCGTTTCCTTGAATTTTTTCTATCTGGAAGCAAAACGACTCGTTTCTTGAGGCTCCGCCCACCGCTATGTTTCATATTCTTTATAGAGAGGAATGAACAGTATAATACACTTAAAAAGTCAAAAAGTATATATTTTTTAATGGTATGGTCCCCTTATGGTACGACATTGCGCAATCTGTTGGAGGCAGAACTCTGCGCTGCCTGACCTCACAGAAAATACAGCTATTTTGAGAATAAAAATGATTAAATTGAATATAATCATACCTATAATTACATTTTTAGCAAAAATAAGATGACGCGTATATTTTATGGAAATGGAAAAATAATAGCAAGTGAAAATGATTCCTCCACGGTCGTTTGTCTCTGCAAAGCATCGTTCCAGGTAGAGAGCGAGGTGGAGGACGGTTTTGAAACATTGACGACTGACTTCCACAAATTCAAAGGGAAAAACATGTTAGTAATATTGGCTCAGAATTTGGTTATTAGTTCAGAATGAAGATCTGTCAGGAAGTGTTTGTGGAGGAGTACCCAAAGACAGGAGGTGGAAGAAACTTAAAACATTTATTTAAAAAAACAGAAAAAATCACAAGAACCCACGGAGAACCAAAACAGTGACATAACAGAGCAGATGACCTGACAAGGAAGAACTGAAAATCAGACACTTTTATGGACTGAACTGAACTGCAGACAGCTTTGGATCATGACAAACATGAAACTGATGCAATTAAGGGGCAATTTAAAACAGAACATGACCAAAACCTGACAAAAATCAAACCAAAGTCCACAATCCTCACATATCAATTTATCACTAGATGTAGGCTTTAAAAATAATCTGCTAACCTCACTAAATACTTTATGCACTTTTCTTAGACAGACATGAACATTTTCACCCTTTTCTTTATTGTTTAAACTCTCAAAGTTCAAATCTTTATATAAAAAAAACAAATAACGACCCAGTATTATAGAATAAAATCAAAGATCTGATCACGATGGAAGATATTTGTAGATTTGGTAACATGAGGAGACTGACCGACGATGGTCTACAGCCAATCAGGATGC
>NC_050514.1:29632285-29637403 GCF_002922805.2 Oryzias melastigma | reverse complement strand
AAAAAAAAAAAAAAAAAAAAACAACCTGTAAAGGTGAGCTGAGATGCACTGAGGGAACACTACAGTGTATCAGCAGCTCAGAGTTTGTGGAAGTGAGGTGGATCTTCCTCATTGAAATTCCTCCAAAGCTTCACCTGGATTTTTTTTCTTTGCAGCAAAACAGATAAAAAGAAACTTAGACGAGTGGATCACATCAGAAAGGAAACCTGATGGAAAAATGAACAATTTCAAAACTGAATAGAAAAATATTCACATTTCAATTATTTGAATTTATTTGTTCATCTTAGATAATATGTGCCAAATTTGCTGAATTATTTTGAGTTTTTTTTTTTTTTTTATTATAGTTGATTAAACTCCCAGGTGGCATATTTGTGTCATTTTTTTCTCTTTTGTGTTAGAAAACAATGTTTTTTTTTCCGTTTTTCATACGCCACCATAAGCACTATGACCTTTACAGCTCCAGAGGAGGGAGCGCGGCGCTCCTCTTTGACAGTTGTTGCAGCTGATCTGTGTTCTCCGTGTGGGAGCCGGATCATTTCAGTCCCTCACAAAAGCAGCTCGCAGTCCTCAGCGTGCTGTTTAAAGTAATTAAGTAAAAACAAATGACGCTCCAAAAGCTGTTCAAGGAGAGACGTGGATGTATGTGTGTGTTGTTTTTCTATTCTCTTGCCTCCTCAGCTCTGTTCTCTGCTGTGTCTTCATGTCATTTTTTTGTCAATTTTTAATCAAATCTGAGCTGGTTTTGTTCAAAGCCAGACACGGCCTGATGAAAGGGCCGACTCGCTCTGTATTTTACACAAACACAATACGACAGAGACTGAATATCCTGCTCTATGCCAGGATATTTGTCCGTTTTTGCTTTGAGCTATCACACTGTTGTTGCAGGTTTTTGTGGCGGCTCCTTCACACCCTGTTCTGCTCTGTAACACCCTGTTCCCCCTCATCCCATAAGACATCAGTTAGATTCAGTTCAGTTTCTCTTCTCATTTTCAAAATCTCTTTCTCCTACCGGAATTCTGCATTTGGTAGGAAAGGGACTGCAGGCTTTAGCTATCAGCGCTGTGTCATATTGTCAGAAGCTGGTTCTTTGTGTGAACTGGGAATTGTCCCTCAGAAAATAGAGTGTCATTGTGTACACATAAAGAACAGGGACAGCCGCTCTTGCAGGGGAAATCAAAAGCTGTGTGGATTATTGAATTAAAAAGTGACACTGTGCACCAAATTGTGCATTTCCCCCCAAAGGGTTGATGAGGCCACTCAGGTTATTGATTAAAGCCTCCAGCTCCCCAATCCGCTCCAAATCTCCCCAAAACACAATGCTAACAATCACGATTTATCACACGCTATCCAATAATATTATCTCCAGGAGAGCGTCAGGCGGCCGGTTGTGTGGATTAGACTGGGTTGGTCTCATGTGAACCTTTAGTGAAGTGGCTGGTTGAAGCTAACCTCAGAGTGGAGACTGGAAGGTCAAAAATGAGAAAAAAAACAGGTCTTTTGATGCAATTTCACCTAAAAGTCTGTTTGATTTAGCATTTAATGTTTAAAAGGCCAAAATCTTTTAGACTTAACTTTATCCACATGATATATCACCTTTGGCACACTATAGAACACATTTTTGATGAAATTTTAATTGTTTTTGTGAGCTCTTCTCCAACCTGGAAGTAAGATGCCTTGATCTGAGGCTTATGTGACCGATGGATCATTTTTTGTTGCGTTTTGTAAGTTCACTCAATTCTGGTGTGCCACAAGGCTCTATTTTGGGACCTCTCTTGTTCATTTTATATCTGCTGCCTTTGCAGCATATTTTACGTGTGGCTCTTTCACTGATATTTATTACTATTCTTATGTTGATGATATTTAGCTTTATACCTCTTCTAAACCTCAAGATGTTTTTAAAGTACAGATTTTACACAGGCGTCTGGATTCAGTCAAGAGCTGGATGAACGACAACTTTCTCCGACTAAATGAAGCTAAAACTGAGGTCTTCGTCTGTGTTCCTGACAAACGCCTCCCCCAGATAGTCCAGTGGCTTGGTCTACTTGCCTCCTTTGTCAAGCCCTCTGTAAGAAACCACAGGGTAACTCTAGACCCAGTTTTATTTCTTTTTTCTTTTTTTTTTTTTTTTTATTGTATTTTTATTGTTTAGTTTTATTTTTTGACTCTGTTGGGTCAATTGTTCAAAATCATTGATAAATTGAGTCCAATTGTGTTGGGTTCATGCTTTTACGCTCATTCATGCTTTTATTTATTCTCATCGGGATTATTGCAAATCCATCTTCATATGTCTTACTAAAAATCTCTAGAACAGCTTCAGGTTGTCGACTTTTAGGCATTTAACCAAATCCTCCAAGTATTCACACGTCCCCCCGTTATTAGTTATTTTTATCTTCATGTTCTGTTTTTACTGAGAAGCACTTTGTGATTTTTATCTTGAAAGGTGCCATATAAATAAAGGTTATTATATTATTATAAGAAGATTTGGAAATGACGGATATTCTGACCAATCCTGCTGTTTTTTCAGAAACCCGGCCCAACTTATTATCTGGATCAAGTGTGTTTTGACACTGAAACGCTTCAATTGCAAGTTAGTCTGAAAATATGTAGGACGACGGACCTCGAGGCCTGCTGTTTGACACCTGTTAGACGGCAAAAACGACTGAAACGATTCGTAGAACACATTGAGAACTCATAAACAAGGTCAAAGGACAAAGAAGATGGAGAGAAGTGGAGGTGACTCACTTAAAGTCAAAGTCATGATTCAACATTGAGAAAGAAACTTTCAATTGAACAAAATAGATCTTTGGGTGAGTTCAAGGATAAAGAAACTGCTGAAAAGATCTCAGATTTCCTCTTTTAACCAGTGTTGATGTTCTTTGACTCCTTGTAGCACTTCTATTTTCTATACAACCAACATAATTCCAGTAGATTCTGAAGAGGAGAAAAGCGGCGCTCGCCGCTTTTCTCCTCTTCAGAATCTACTGGAATTATGTTGGTCACATTAACGATTGAAAAGTTATCGTATGTCAAAAAATTTCTTATTTAGGAGTCACCGACAAGGTCTCAGGTACAAATGTGAACTGAATCCTGCATCACTCAGACTCAAGAAGTCACTTGGATGAGTGGCGAAACTTTTCAAGACAGAAGATTTCTAAGTCCATCGCCACCTGGATGAATAAGAACCTTCACCGACATCCAGAATATTCATCAAACATGTTTGTTAATCCCACAAATGTGACAACTTTTAAAAGATAATTCAAAAATATTGGATTTCTCTAATGGAAACAGTGAAATTTAAACACACGAAGACTAATCTATCACTCTATTTTATTCAAAGCAGCTGAATAAAATTAGATCGGCTCAAACACTGTCAGACTTAGCGGGGGGTTCATTTCAAAATCTGCTCCATTTTTCACTTCATTTTTAGAGACAAATGAGGTGAAATTCTCACATCATGTGTTAGGGAGGTGAGGGGAGAAGTTCATGACAATATCAGAGAGTTACAAACACACTCTTGATAAACTACAATGTCCTTAACATCCAAATTTCAGCTCCTTTGTCCTTAAAAACACCTTCGTGTGTCTCGTTAACGCTGACAGATTAAACTGACTGGAAAATGAACGTTAAAGGATCAGCAGCAATCACTTTTTGGATTTTTTTCTCGTTTTTCCAAAATTATCATCTTGGTTCTGTGTAGCACTTTTGTAACTCTTTAAGGCTAAATCTGAATTCTTCCTTTACTCGTTGAATTGTTGGGGTATTTGAAGCTGTAATGGTGTCTGAACTTTGTTTTTCTCCACACATTTCCTCATGTGGGTGTTCTCGGAAGCACACAAGTATTACTTACTTAAATGTAAGTAATGACTTTTTGTTTTAGCATCACTTCATAAAGTTATAAAACCAATGTTGCAAGTACTGACAGCTACACACTGACATAGATGACCGGCGACTATTGATGACATCATCCAGGATTAGTAACGTGAGAATTTGAAGACGCTATTTTTCCACATCTCTCCATTGGGGGGTAAATGTAGGGGTAGGGAGAAGCTGTAGGGGTAGAGGAAGAATTCGGATTCAGCCTAAGTGTTATAACTGGGAGGTGTTATAGGATGGTGTGACCATTCCAAGCTTTATCAAAAAACAAAATCAACAAACATCTTTATGTTTATATATTAATGCTGTATTTTCCACATTATAAAGGGGTGGGCGATACTGAGAATTTAAGTTTCAATCAGATATCAATTACAGGATTAATATCGCCGATATTGATATCAATACGTTTTTCTTGAAATATATTACAGAGTAATTTTGGAAACACATTTTTTTGTTAAGTGAATAATAAAAGAAGGGACTAAGACTTTCTGCAAATAAATATATTTATTAGCCAAGTAGAGCAACCAGCACTGAACATGCATCAGATACAGAACATGTATACTAATAAAGGCATTATTCCATTCTAATTGTAAGAAAACAGTAAATAGTGCAAAATTAAATTGCAGTTTTGGGAAGTATATCAATTTCAATTCAAAACCACCTCCTCCAAGTGCAAAAATTTTTTTTTTTTTTTTTTTTTTAAATTGACATGTTTCCATTTCGCAAATTTACTATTTCAACACCAATTAGCGCAAATTTGTAATCAACGGAAACACAACTAGTCAGTCAATTTTTTTACTTTAGATCTTTTTAGCACTTAATTGTTAAAATACACGTTAAATACATTAGTATATTTACAATGCTTATAATTCACAACACACACAAAAAAGACTGATAAGGCTAAAAGAAATGCTGCTGTGACTACGTTACTCCTCCAAACCTTGATAGCAACATGGAAAAAAAACAAACAATCTGACCACGTTAAGCATTATACGCATTTACACCCTTCCTTGTTTGCAACTAGAATAAAAACTGACTGAAATTTTGACAGATTGCTGTGTACCTCTAAAAATCTCTTCAACATCAGTAAACACAACCAGAAATAATCCATATATAAGACATTCTGGATTATAGATCTTCCACCCATCATCTGGGACCAGCAGTCTAAGCAAAGAGGCCCAGACTTCCCACTTCCTCCAGCTGCTCTGGGGGAACCCGGAGATGTTCCCAAGCCAGTCAAGTTTG